>NW_004524937.1:252189-280604 GCF_000260255.1 Octodon degus
GTGCGCTGAGATGGGATTGAGGCTGGGCATGGTGCTGCACACCCGCAATTCCAGTGCTTGGGAGGCTGAAAACAGGAGAATCACTATGAGTCCAATCTATGCAGTGAGACCCTGTAGACTCTGTATTAAATACCAAAAAAAAAAAAATTCCAGTGAGAGTATTCCCAGCAGAATGAGCCAGTCTGAAGACAGAATCACAGATATAGAAGACAGTATTTCAGTTAGTGAAGATAGAGAAACAACATCTTTCACAATGTCAATCCAAAACATGAAATAATTATTAATCAATCTAATGAAAGAAGTAAAATACCTCTATATTGAAAATTATACTATTCTTAAAAAAGAGACTGAAGAGGCTAGCAGACAATGGAAAGATATCCCTTGCTTGTGGATAGCAAAAACCAACATCTAATTGTTAAAATAGAAACATTAAATCTGAAGAAAGATAGAATAGGTAGAACTCTTGAAGACATTGGCATAGGTAAAAATTTATGAACAAAACCAAAATCACAAGGAGAATATAACAAAGAATCAACAACTGGGATCTCATCTTATTAAAAAGATTTTGCACACCAAGAGAAACAACCAACATAACAAAGATACAACCCACAATGTGGGGGAAAAAATTACCATCCGTCCCTCAGACAAAAGATTACTAATTAAAGAACTCAAAAACTAGACTCTCCTGAATTTAAAGACTCAGCCCAAAAGTGGGCATCTCAGACAACTATGCACTTCTCAGATGAAGTCGAAATGACAAATAAATATAGCAAATGTTCATCATCATTTGTCATTCAAGACATGCAAAGTAAAACAACACTGAGATTCCATCTCACCCAAGAAAGAATGACCATTACCAAGAAATCAACCAAAAACAAATGCTTGCAGGGCTTTGGGTAAAAAGGAATCCTTCTCCACTGAGGGTAGCCTGCGTAGGCAGATCACAGAGACCAGGTTCAATCCCTAGCCTGCTGTGCAAGCTCTGCCCTCAGAGCATGCTGAGACAGCAACTGAGACTAGGCATAGTAGCTCATGCCTGTAATGCCAGCACTTGGGAGGCTGAAAACAGGAGAATCACTACGAGTCTGATCTACATAGTGAGACCCTATAGACCCTGTTCTAAATATAGAAAAAGAAAAAAAGATGAAGAAAAAAGAATAAATGGAAACAAAGTTTTTTCAAATAGAGAAGGGAAGAGATGTTGAAAGGAGGGTAGGAGAATGGGGGAAAAAAGTATCCAGTTATATCATGCACACATACAAATTCGTCATGATGAATGTGATCATTATACACACTTAAAATGAACCAATAAACTTAAATATGCTTTAAAAAGTGAAAGCTAGAAATGGTTAATGTTAAAAGAGAACAATAAGGTTGGAAGTAAATTGGAGATAATATTAGAAAAAAAAAACTTGCTTCTCTAATCTTTGTTTAGAGTAATTAGTTTCTGTTGTCCTGATTTAGAATTATTTTATCAAGCTTCTATTTGTATTTCTGCCAATTCTTGTGATAACATGAGAGGCCCCATAACATAGATATTCTGTAATTCTGCAAACTGCAGTGACTACTCAACCCCAATATCCATTCTTATGGTCTTCATAGTCCCCTGAAGAGATGTAAGAATTTTCTTGTATCACTAACCTGGTCATGGAAACACTTAAAATCATGTCATCTTCCTGGAGCTCTTGGCCTACAGATATCCAGAATGGAGAAAGTGATAACCTTCTGTTTATTCATTTAATTTATTCTTTGTATATATGTTGAAATCTCACCATGTCTAAGAACTACTTTTGTATAGTAGATGTCATAGAGAACAAGACAAAAATTTTCTAGTTCTTATGAAACATAATAGTAAGAAAGTGAAAATGAACAAACAAATGTATAAATCAGACAGGGGCTATTGTCACAGTTGTCCAAGGAAATCTTTGAAGTTTTCACCTTTAAAGCTCATTTGAGAAGGGTCTATAGATCAAACTGGCCACACTGTTCCCTTCTGGTGGCAGTGCCCTGGAGAAGAAGGTTGTACATATGAAATGGTGTGTTTCACTTGTAATGTTTCAGTAACCGATTACTAACTCTGCTATGAATGTCAACATTGTTATATCACCTCAAACCCAATCCGGCCCGGGTTTTCTAATCTGCAAGATAACAAGGCAATGGAAAACATACTGTTCAGGATACTTGATAAGAAAGATGCACCTTCAGCCTCTATATGGTGATGGAAACAAGTAAATATACAGGCAAAAACAGTAGAACTAAGAATGTAAATACTTAAAAAGAAGCAAAACCCCACCGTTGTGGAAACATCAAAGCCCTGGATTGTCTAATAGGTTTTCATCAGCATCATACAACTCACCACCAGAAGAGTTCAAAGTAGAGCAAGTACTTTTCCCATAGAGCTCTAGAAAATGTCAAACTGACACAGAATCAGCATCTTTCAACAGCCCCAAATAGGATTATGACCTCCTATAGAGTTGCCTGCAATGCAGCTTTAACACAGTCAGTAGCAAGAAAAGCAAATTGGAAGCTTAATAGGACATAATTCTGTTTGGTAAATTCTTCATTTTGTTTCTATTTGTCCATCTAAAAGTGAATCATTAAAGTTGAAGCCAACTCTCAAACCTGTATGGAGGAAAGTAGAGTAAAACTAATAGGATTTGACCTCTTCTTTTATCCATTACCCCATATGATATGTGTCATTTACTCCCCTTAATGTCTCTAAGTGGGAGAAATCCTTCCTATTACATAAGTTACATAAGTTAAAATAGGTTAAAGCCCCTTCTGCAAGGTAACAAAGCTATGAAAAAGCTAGGATTCAAAGCCATCTGTCTGCCCTAACCTCTATACCTCTAAGCAGCCACCCACTGGAATAATTTAAGTTCCCTATTAAAAGGTACTGTGTGGGTCTAACTCATTAGAAGCAATATCTGCCATGTAATAAACCACAATGTAATTTTGAATAAAAAGCCCTTATTGGTATTTTAATTTAGGACTAAATTACTATAATACTATTTGTTATATAAATATACAAGTTAAAATCATTTTCTTCTAATCAAGTATATTTTAAGAAGTTTCCAGTACATACTTATACCTACAAAAAGATCACAGGGCAAATTATATAACCTCAGAGGTGGAGGAAGACTGTAAAGAGAATTATTCTTCCTGGAGAAGAAGCAAGAAGATATACAGTGCTAACACATATGAAAGACACTGTGTACCAGCCACTTTTCCCACAATCTCCACTTACACCCCACTTCTGGCTGTGCATATCAGTGCTCATTCTCCTACCTCTTATCACTTTTTTAACAGTCTAGCTATTCTTCCATTTTTCTCCTGAACTCCTACTTAAAGGCCTATAGTGTAAGAGGATAAAGAAGACCTGAAAGCTAATGTAGCTTGAATAAACTTAGTTAATTATAAACCATGTAGCTGAGAAAAAAATTATTTTAATTCTCTATGACTGTTTCCTGGGCTATATACAATGGATATAGTATGCTCTCATTGTTGTGCAATATTGGGTGTTGAAAGACTCTTCTGTGACACTTGCTGCTCAAAAGAGATCTTCTCCTTTCAAAACCCAAACTTGTAATCAAGAACTAGGAATATCAGAAAAGACAAATCCATTTCTTGTAGCCTATACTGCACACCCTCAGCCTGTTTCAGACAGGAAAAATAGTAACAAGGATTTCTGGGAGCAGTGCTTGGGTGCTACTCCTAAGGTTGTCAAGGGAAACACTGGAAAGTTGTCTACCTGAGAAAACTTCAGTTTGATGACGACACTTAATCGGTTGTGGGTAGAGAAACCAACAAAATCCTTGCTCCCACAGTTGGTGGCCATGTGATATTGGGGAAGAGACTTACTCTACTTCTACTAGAAAGCCATTCTATAACTTGGAAGTAAAACTGCTCATCTAGCCTACCTTACAGGGGAACTGTAAATGCTGGAGGATATCAGGGGTGTGGATACACCATCTATGCAATATTCTTAAACTAAAGATGCACTCAACTCCCAAGGGGGAAAAACACTAGGACAGTGGAAAGTGGGTAGGGTTCCCAGTGTTTCAAAGCAAATAGCATATGATCCTGAAGGCAAAACGCAAGTCAGAAATCAATGTTTTCATAAAGCATATTGCTTCTTCCAAACTTCCTCAGATCTACGCCAGAACTGGCTCTCCAAAGACAACCTGAAACTCTCTTCACAATTTACACCCTCTCTTATCTTTCATATGACTGATCAATGCGGCTAAATATTTTCAAAACCCACATAACAAAAATTATCATTCAAATTACATATTTCTAGATATAGGAATCTTCAAAGTGAGGAGTATTTTATTCATATTTTTATTTTTGGGGTTTAGTACTGTGCAAAAACAGAACCTTAATAAATGATTCTTGAATAGGAGGCTAAATGAGTATTTATAGAGTGGGTAAGAGTATTACCTTAATGTACATCCTGGGCAATTTTTCAATATCATTA
This sequence comes from Octodon degus, assembly GCF_000260255.1. Taxonomy (NCBI): domain Eukaryota; kingdom Metazoa; phylum Chordata; class Mammalia; order Rodentia; family Octodontidae; genus Octodon; species Octodon degus. The sequence goes on from NW_004524937.1 coordinate 256,667, forward strand.
GACATTTCAGGTCTCTCCAAGAATGAACTCTACTTATAGAATTTGCATGAACATTTATTATAAAGATATGTAATATTTTTTTCTACTTTTTTAGAGGAGAGTCTACAGGGTGTTCAGTGTCTCAGTACTAGATTGGACTCATAGTGAGTCTCCTGTTTACAGCCTCCCAAAGACTGGGATTGCAGGCGCATGCAACCACGTCCAGTCTCAATTGCCCTCTCAGAGTGCCCCCGGGGTGGGGCCAGCAATGTATGTAATATTCTGATAGTCAAGACTGTTCATTAGGATGGAGCTGGGGAGACAGCTCAGTAGCATAAGCATCTGCCTGGCAAGCACAAGGTCCTGAGTTCAATCCCCAGTACAAACAAACAAAATATATTTGATGTATCTAGACTGAAATAAACAAACAACAGTGTTGTTTGTTCAAGCATGCTTTAATTTTACATGAATGAATTTTTTCTATGCAAATTTTCTACACTCCATATCAAAAATACAGATTTTGATCAACATACTGGTACCAAATTAGCCACTGCCTGTGAAGTATTTTGACATTAAAACTATTTGTTGTGTCTGCCTAGCACCCAAGCCCTAACAATGCTAGAGTTTTAACATTTCTTAGGATGATGAAATGAATAATATCCATGTCTAGCCAGAAACCAATATACTACATGACTTTATGGTATTCAAATGAGCCTCTTACCCTGTGGAATGCTGTCTTACATTTGGGATATTGATACAGATACAGCTTTCAGAGTCAAAAACACTATTGAAACTTTCTGTGTAAAAATATGTAATTGTTTATTCCTTTTTTAATTGCTTTTATTTTTTCTTCACATTCTGTAGACATTTAAAGCTTAACACATCCATACTTGGTGGAAAATACTTGTGCCATGTTATGTCCAAGATGTTTGATATTCAGACAGATAGTGCAGTTAAACTCAACTGCCTATGTTATAGGATAATAGTATCTTTAAGCTTCTCTTCTGGAGAGATAACAACTTAAGTTTGCAGACCAAAAATTAGAGAAAAAGAAGGGCTGCAAGGTCAGCCAACATTTTGGCCTTACCCTTTCAAGGTCAGTGAGGACTCAGGATATAAGAGAACCTGTACTGTAAGATCATGTAACTCAGTGCTGTCCCAAATTTTCTGATCAAGGAGAACATGGAGCCACAGAGGAAAGTGATTGACGATGAATAGTGTGCCTAAGAAGATTCACATGGAGAGAAAATGTTCTCTCAGGCTTTCACAGAGAGCAAATTGGTCAAGCAATTGCCACAACTCATCCACATGGTTGAAACTGACAAAGAATCTACAAACTGCGATACAGGGTTTCAGGATAAATCCTGATGGGATTTGACTGACCTTGTCAGATATCAAAGTTACATTTCTTGTTATATAGGTATTGATTTATCTTGGTCTTAATCATCCAGCAGAAAATTCCAAAAGTGAAGTATAAAAAGTAAAGCCATATTAATATGCTGAGCTGTAAAAGGCTCAAGTCAACAACTTGTGATACTGCCAGTCCTATGGATAACCCACTACTATTATGGACTCCTGGACTATATTAGAATATTTTGCTGAATTCATGCACCTACAATAATTAGATGGCAATGGAATATCCATCTCTGACAAAACTAAATCAAAAAAGGGATATAAATGAAGGACAATTTTGTATCTGTATATACAAAACATTTAGGATAGATATACAGCTACTTTCTCTTAATTCAATTAGAAGAAAGATTTATACTAAGAGTGTAAGGACAGGATATCATGTCTGCATCTTGTACTATGAATAACCACTACAAAGACAACAATATGCAATATATTAATTATTGTAACTGTCTCACTAACCTGTTTTGAAACTGTCTCAGTGCTATTTGTTTCTCAATAAAATTAATAAAAATAAATGAATAAATAAAATTTGGTATAAGTCGACAGTTTCATAGATCTTACCACCTTTGTGTTAAGGTCTTCTTCTATGGGACATTTTCAGAATGGTGCCTCTACCAGCACCACTGGCTACTATACCAGTAGATTTTTTCTTTTTTGTACAGGGTTTCACTAATCAGATTGGACTTATAGTGATCCTCCTGTTTTCAGCCTCCTCAGTGCTGGGATTACAGGCACTCCCAGTTGGTGACCAGCTCAGCATGTCCGGGTGCTGTGTGGGTGCAGCATGTGGTACCTGGGATGGAACCCCAGTCCTGCACTTGACTAGGTAGGCATCTAGTTCGCTGCGCTATCTCACTGGCCCTATGCCAGTAGATTTAAATGAGGTATCTGGCTTCAAGCAGAACTTTGCATACTGTGAGGTAACTCAAACTGCTGAGTGGGAGTTTGCATCACTGAATGTAACCACCATGTTAATCCTCTCCCTATATGGCAACCTGCCTAACCCAAGTATTTTCTTTTTTTTCTTTCTTTTTTTTTTTTTTTTCAGAACTGGGGATTGAACTCAGGCCCTTGCACTTGTCAGGGAAGTGCTTATTCCACTAAGCCATCTCCCCAGCCCTTGGCCCAAGTATTTTCTGGCCACCAAAAATACAAACATGGGATGCAGAACCAATCTTGCTTCTCTTTTACTTGTTACTTACTTTTCAGTGTATCTACAACATTGGGTTCACATACTCAATTCAGTCTTTTAGTGCCCATTTTGTCTTTTCTACTCTTATAAGGACAGAGTAAACTGAGTAGCTTTTTGTATCACAGAAGGAAGGCCAGTTCTCAAATCTTGTTTTCAAAATAAAAGAACAAACAGAGCATCCAGTTTTGAGGAACTGTGAGAAGGATGAAAAACTCTGATAGTGCTGAGCAAGGTAGGCTTCTGGTTTTGTTGATGTAGTAAGGTCTCAGATCTTTTTCTGCCATATTGAAGACTATAAAGAAATAGAGCATCCTTATTTTTATAATTAATCAGATTTTTAATTTAATCTCATTTCTCAATGGTAATGTAAGACATATAAGAAGGGAAAGGGGAACCAGGCATGTCAGTGCAAATTTATAATCCTAGCACTAAGGAGGATGAGGCAAGAGGATTGTTGTGAGTTTGAGGCTACCTTGGACTACATAGTGACTTTAAAGGAGCCTGAACCACATAGTGACATGCTGTCTAAAAAAGGAAAAGGAATCTTTATTCCAATAGAAAGATTGATTAGAAATATGTCACATAAATTTGTGGCAGAACTTCCCTTTGTCTGTAGAACTTTTACCAGTAATCGTTTTTCTATTAAGCTATTGATATTCTACCTCTGAAAATATAACTTAAATTTTTCTTATTCTCGTAAAGCTTTCATTTATTCTATTTAATGAGAATTGCTTCTTATGGTGAATATAGATCATAAAAATTATATTGATTACAAACATAATGATTTATGAACATTTCAGAAAGGCCAATGTAGAAATCAAATAAACACAAGAAAAAATAGAGTTGTCTATTCCAGATTTATGATGGGTAACTAAAAAATGTATGAACATCTTGAGGTACATAATTTCACTTGATATCATAATAATTTCATATTTTTAAAATGATTAAACAACTAAAAATAGATGTTTTGCCACAATGTTGACACATGCCTATAATCCTAGCACTTGAGAAACTGAGGTAGGAGGATTTCCATGAGTTTAAGACTGCCTGGATTAAATAGGCATTCAAGGCTAGCCTGAACGCCATAGCAAGACACTTTCTCAAAAATAAACAAATAAATGAATAAAAGTCCTATTTGTCAGGCTGGCCTAACAGATTGTATTGCTAATATCAAACTCTCACAATGGCAAATGTTTTCACACTGACATTCACTACATATACCTCCCTGGCCCAGTATGATCCTTTCCAAGTTCTCTTCCCTGCCTTGTTTTAGATAATCTAATGAAACAATCTATACACTGTTAAACTATTCTCCCAACAACAAACAGATCTGAATTATAACAAACTTACTTGGATCTCTGATCTGACCAAGAGGGCTTGTGAGGGGCCAGATATATCCTTTCCAAAACAACAACAGAAAAAAGATAAAGCATATGAAATGGTGGTTTTCTTCACAGTGCATCAAGTGTCTTTCAGTGATCTTTCAAGGACAGGGAACAAGAGAAATATGTCCTGTGATAGCCGAAGCTTATGGCTTCCTGTAAGCTTTCTAGGTCAGGTGCAGATAGAAGGACTCCAGGTAGGTACAGTTGTTTCCCTGAGTTGAAATGAAGCTGAGGGCCCAGCAGATCCTTAGTTTATTTATGTTAATCTTTTCAACTGCCAACTGTTCTGGGGTGTATTATTATAGGTGTTTCTTTTCTGGTTACCAGTAAATTTTCAAATTATTTAATATGTCTTCATTATCCAGCTCACCACAGTGAATCTCCTAAAAGAAGCAAGTAGTCCAACAGCTTAGACCCTGAACTACTCTGAAATGTCCCCTACCAGATTAATTAATCCATCATCCTTAATCTTAGCTGCCCACAAAGTTTCAGGATATGAGCAAAATATAGACCAATTTTCCACCATACTACAACACACACCAGTGGAATCCTTGTTCCCAGCTGAAACTTCCTAACACCTAATTTTTTAATTATTTTTTGTTTTATTTTGTTTTATTGAGAAACAAATATCAATGAGACAGTTTCAAAGCTGATTATTTGGACATTTTCAATAATTAATACATTGTACATTGTTATCTTCTTAGTGGTTATCCATAGTATAAGAAGCAGACAGGATAGCCTATCCAAACACTATTACTACAAATCTTTCTTCTCACTGAATTAAGTGAAAGTAGCTGTATATCTACCTCAACTATTCTGTATATTCAAATACAAAATGGTCCTTCCTTTGTATCCCTTTTTATGTTTAGGCCTGTCAGAGATGGGTATTCTATTGGCATCCAAATACCATAGCTGCATGAATTCAGCAAAACAGTCCAACACAGTCCAGCAGTCCACAACAGTAGTGGGTTATCCGCAGAAGTTGACTTGAGCCTTTTACAGCTCAGCATATTAATATGGCTTTATTTTCTATACCTCATTTTTATACTTTTCTGCAGGATGGTTAAGACCAAGATAAAGCAAGACCTATATAACAAGAAATGTAACTTTTGTATCTGACAAGGTCAGTCAAATCCCCTCAGGATTTATCCTGAAACCCTGCACCGCAGTTCATAGATCCTTTGTCTATGTCAGCCATGTGGATGAGTCATGGCCATCGTTTAACCAATTTGCTCTCTGTGAAAGCCTCAGAGAATGTTTTCTCTCCATGTGACTCTCCTTAGGCACACTATACATCATCGATCACATTCCTCTGTGGCTCCATCATCTCCTTGATCAGAAAATTTGGGGCACAACTTAGTTATATGATGTTACAGTACAGGTTCTCCTGTGTCTTCAGTCTTCACTGATCTTGAAAGGCTAGGGCCAAAATGTTGGCTAACCTTGCAGCCCTTCCTTTTCTCCAGTTTTTGATCTGCAAACATAGGTTGTTAGCCCTCCAGAAGAGAAGCTTATTATCACCCTGCAATGTATGCAGTTCGCTTTACCCTAACCGTCTGTCTAAATATCAAACATCTTAGGTAGAAAGAGGAACAGGTATTTTCCATCAAGTATTGATGTGTTGAACTTTAAGTCCTTACAGAATATGAAGAAAACAAATTTTTAAAAATAGGAATAAACACATATTTTTACACAGAAATTTAGAAATCTAACCATATACAGCATTGTAGCAGGACAGTCCTGTGAAATTTTTTCTTTTTCTTGTGTCTTTTTTTTTCATTTATTACTCATTTAAAAAAAAAATGTACTTGTGAGACAACATGGTAATAATTGGCATGTCATGACAAGAAGTATGTATTTAGAAGACCAGAATGACAGGCATGTCAAGTGTTAACACATGATTTTTACCAACCAAATTTATGCAGACCTTTTTTCTTTTCCTTTTTTTTTTTTTTTTTTTTTTTTTGTCTTTTTGAGACAGGGTCTCACTATGCAGATCAGGCTGGCCTTGAACTCACTTTGTAGTCCAGGATAGTCTTAAACTCACAATGATCTTCCTGCTTCAGACTCCAAGTGAGGAATTACAAGTGTGTACCACCATGCCCAGCTAGCACCATCTGAACTTCTATCAGAATTCTTGTCTTCTTAGCTCTGACCAACTCTCCTGTCAAGCCTGGTTTGAAGCATACTAGGGTTTCTCTACTTGGTATCTCTAAGCCTTTCCAAACTTTTTCCCTGAAGCTCTTCCAGAGACTTCTAACCCACATGATTGAGTAGTCATAGCAACAAGCCCACTTCTACTGTCAAAATATGTCTTAATTACTTTTCTCATCCCTGGGACAGAACATCTAACACCTCCAACTTAAAGGATAGATTTTTAGTCTATTCTGCTACATCAGGACTCAAAGTTTCCCCAGCATTCTGCCCCCAATCTCTTTCCTCCTTGTCCCTACACAGAGCCAAGCCCAAAATCGTAGAGTCTTGGATGATAGGTAAGGACTTAAAGTTTCTCAGGCACCCTGCCCCCAAACTCTTTCCCCGCTTACCCCATACAGAGCCAAGCCCAAAACCACAGAACAAGCCCCCTGATGTTGACCTGGGTAAACAACCATAGAAACTCTCCTTGGTTAACATCAAAAGTCCCCCACAGACCAGGAAGCCTTGCCAAGGTTAGCTCTCCCTCAGCTATTCCAGCCCACAACCCCCTCCCCAATCCTTACAAGCTCTGTGCTTTGCTTTGTTCACTGCTGTCTTGGTCCACTAAACAGCCAGCCTGCTTGCTACCCTGAACAAATCTTCTACTCGAGTCAGAATGTCTGGTCTGGTCAATTGCATGTGTTTGTACCTAACATATTCCAAAACAGTTGGCTCATTCTAAAACAAGAAGACCTGGTGCAAGAGCCTGGATGGAGAAAAACTGCTCACCCCCTGATAGCCAGGAGGAAGTAAAAAGAGAAAGGAGCCAAAAAGGGAGATAGTATCATCCAGCTCACACCTCAAAAGACCTACTCCTGATCAGGCCCCACCTTCTCACAGCAAGCCAGCCATAGCACCACACTGGTCTGATCCTCTTCTAAAATGCAACTTATGAGTTCATGAGGCTCCTGTTGGCTCTACTTTCAAGATAAAATCTAAGTATTGCCAGGTGTGGTGATTCCCACCTGTATTTCCCAACACTTGGGAGGCTGAGGCAGGAGGATCATTGCAAGTTCAAGACCAGCCTGGGCTACAAAGTGAGCTCAAGGCCAGCTTGAACTGCAAAGGGAGACTCTGACTCAAAAAGACAAAAAAAAAAATGCAATAACCCCTCACTTTTGTCAAGAAATAGTAGCCTTTGATCTTATCACTGTAATAAACTAATCATGATGGATTTTTCCATTTCTAATCTTGCTAATTTTCCACCTATTTTTATCATAGGTTTGTAAAAGAATCACTTTGTCTTCTAAGATTTGGGGAATGGTTGTTTTGTTTTGTGTCTTTTCAAGACTGGGTCTCACTATTCGGTTTAGGCTGCCCTTGGGCTCATTTTGTGTCTAGGCTTGTCCAGCACTTGCAGCAATCCTGCCTCAACCTCCCAAGTCCTGGGATTATGGGTTTGTGCCACCATGCCCAGCTTTGCATCCTAAATTTAATCAGGTCACTCAGAGTTTCATAAACTTTTATATGATCTGACACCCACCTCATTAATTTTTTTCACCCCAACTTCTAATATTTTCCCCTTAATTGCTGCACTCAAATACACAGATATCCTGGCTATTTTTATTCCAGCAAAATAAGCTAAAACAATGTCACAGGCAATTCACAGGTCTTTGTGTCAATAGCTACATTATCCTAGTCACAAAAAAAAAAAAAACAGCTTCTTTTCACCTTGTTCTTTTTTTTTTTAAATGCACCATAGATTGTAAGAAAGAGTTTTTGAGTTACAGGCCCTTTATTCATTCTTGCATTCTGCAAGCATCAATTGGTTACTTCAGATCAAATCCTTAGTGAATGCAAGTACATGAAGCAAATCCTTTCTAGTCAAATATCAAGTGAGGGAAACAAACACAGAGGATAATTACAACACGAAGTAGTGGATATGGGTAGATTTCAAAGTAATACAAAGGCAGAGAAGGAGTACTTTTAATTTGGCTGAGCAGCTTCAGCTATGACTTTCCAGAAGCAGTAATATCTGAAGAGGTGAAATCTCCATTCTACCATGCAAGATGATGACCTTGGGCATGCTTCAGAAAATGTCTGATACTTGTAAATTTGGGATGATGATATCTGTCTGACACACTTGTTTTGAAAATCAATAGAGATAATATATTGTTCATTAAAAGTGTCACCAGAATATTATCTATAGTCATTGTCATCATCCGCCCTCTTGCCCACTGCTATTCAGTCAGGAGTAAGCACTTTAGCAAGTGTAGCATCTGTTCAAGAGCTTCAAACATTTGAAGAAATTAACTTGCTAGCTATGAGCCTAGAGTTCAATAGCTTCAAAGCTTAAGTGGTTCTTATTTTTGTCCTAAGCCTCACACATTGTTTTGGAGAAATAAACCATATTTTGCTAAGGGCAATGCTATCACATTCATCTACACAAACTCAGTCAATATATATTGATTTTTGTTCTAATATTCATGAAACAATGGCTTGGCTCAAAAGCAATTCCCTGTACTTGGGTGTGTTTTACTCCACAAATGAACAGTTAATAGAACTGTAGTTAATGATGACTACATCAGAAAGAACACTACTACAATAGCCTGATTGACTCCAAGGTGCATTAGAAGAAAAATAACCTGTGCGAAATGCCCCTAGCAATTACTATAACCTTCTGTGTGTAGATGGGTGAGCTGGGTAATGTTGTGAGAAACAATACAAAACTGATCTCTGATTTTCCCCTGTAAAGTACTACATAGCTCCTGTTTATTTGTAAGATAATTAAGGAAGATTCTTTTAGCAAAAAAAGAAAACATATAAATTTGGAGTTGTGGTATATTTTTAAAACAAAAAGAATCATGAATTTTGATAATGATCCCATCAAGAGATGTTATCTAGATCCTCTCCCCTTGGCTACAGGCAAAACTGTGCTGGCATTAATCAGTGAATAGAACCTAAGCAACCTACTGTGACTTCCAAATCTAAGTCTCAAAGCCAGCTGCCTTAGCAAACATACTCTACTGTTTTCCCTGCTCTTGAACACTTCCATTCAGAATCCAGTCACCACTGAGAAGCCCAGTGTATGTGCAGAAGCCATGTATATATTTTCCTCTCAACCTCCAGGAGAATCCAGCCTTTGGGCCATCCTGGCCCACAGTTTAGATATGTAAGTTTAGAATCTCCAAATACTTCTATCCCCCTTTACTTAAACTACTGCACAACTATTTGATCTCCCCAGAGAATTCAGGGGTTATACAGTAGAGATGTTACCTTCACTGCACTCCATCTGACTTCCTGGTATGTAGTTCTTGTTTTTACATGAATGTATTTCAGAATGCTTCATTTTGCAGCAATAAATAATAAAAATAGAGGTTAGGAGATGCTATAAGTGGTTGAAAGTGAAAGTAAGTAACAAGTAGATAATCAAAAGAAATGAATATTTTCACTCTTGCTTTTAAGTGCATATGAATCTTCATTTGCTGTCTATCATGAGACTTTACATTCAGTAATAGTAGAAAGTAAAGTTAAAGCACAAATGTACAAGGTTTAAAAAAACTTTCATTGGAAAGTTAAGAGGGAAGATAGGAAAGCACTTCAGTTTAGGTAGCTGGAGAGGCATACTATACCAGGGTTCAGACTGGCCCACCTAAAAATTGGAAAGGCTAGCTTTCAAGTATTAGCCAGTAGGCTGCAGCCTGTGTGACCATTATCTGAGTCTTGGTGTCACAGCTCTGGAATACTTTTGGCTAAGAAGTGGTCTCATTTTCAGGTAATTACAGGGAAACAACTGGAGACTTTCTGGGTCTATTTGAATGTCCCTGGAATGCTACCATCCTTCTGTCCCTCATCTTGAATTGGGTAAGAATACATAAATTCATGGACAATCAAGCTTGCTTTGCCAACTTCTAGACAAACACTCTCTAAAGAATTCATATTTCTATATGTAGAGCTGAAAGATTTAACCCAAACCTTAACACTAACAAAAGTTAAAAAATGAAAGTCAAACTTTGTTCTGCTTTTATTTATCTACTGGGCACCTACAAGCCCAAGTGAAGAGTCATCATTCATTGCAAAATGGCTTTTAGTCCCTGGTTGTGCCAGAAGAAAACACAAAGTTATGTTCTTAGTGAGAACCAACTAAGGGCCTAGCATTGTGCCTATTTTCCCATCCCCATGGTGATCTCCGGCCATGCTATCACTGCATCAAAAACACATGAGGGTTTCCAGAAATAAGAGCTTGGAATCAATACCCAGAAAAAATTTTAATAAGATGCTAAGACCATTCATTCCCCTCTCACATGACCTAAGATGGACAATATTTGCTAATTTACCAGCCAAATCAGAAAAACAAAATAGGCATCTATTGCTGGCTGTCTTATGCTGATCACAGCACCATTCACTCACTGAATATAAGGGACACCAATTACAAGTAAAAATGCAGGTATATGGTTTTAACTATCACATCAATCCGAGCTTTATAAAATCACTTAACTGAAATAAAGTAGCAGGCTTTTCCTACTGTTGTTAAAACAAACCACAAATTTAAGTTTTTTAGCTTCATATCTGAATATAAAGAACAAAACCCACAAAAATATAACAGTAAATCTCATGGCTGGTAAACTCTTAGTCTGTTAATGTACTTAAAGGAACAGTATTAACTCCATAAGCTCAGTTTAATTCAATGTTTTTTTCTAAAAGATTTTTCATTGCTAATTAACTTTCAAAAAATCAAAAGATAACTCTGTTTTGTACTGAAGGTTGTAATTTTCTAAAGCTTTGACTTTTGTTTAATGCCCCATAAAGAACATTATATGTATATTTTATTTTTTTACCTTTAATTTTTAAAATGCTTCCATTCTGGGAGACAAAGTACAAAGGAATAACTGAAATGTGAAATCAAGTCTTTCTTGAATATTTTTTGGAGAAAAATTTAAAGCCAACAATTGCATCTCTACAAAAAAAAAAAAAAGGAAGGACATTTATCCTGATGTCTATCCCAGTAATAACCTTCCTGTGGAGAATTTTTAAAAGATGTAGCATTTTAAATGTCCTTAACTAAGTTAGTTAATTAAAAATTCGAGTGTACAAAGTCCACTGAGGTTAAAGAGGAAACAATAGACAGCAATCATTTATCACAGGGCCCTGTTCAAGGATTTCCAGATACCTGATTAGCAGTGGCAATTCTTATTTAAGTTCATGATCTGATGGAGCAGAGTTGCTATTGATCCAACCTCCAGCTCATCGCACCGCAGGCTGTGAGTGTGACAATAGCCACCTCTCCTTATAGTATGCTTCCCTTTATGACAGTTTGAGTAATGGTCATATGAAACAGATGACTAAGTACCTAATGCCTAAAACCTCTCATTCCATTTGTATTGATGCTTTGATTTTTCACACACTTCATGTCTACATTGGTCTCTTTCCTTTCTTATTTATTTCTCCCTTTCTTTTACAAAATCATCTACTATAATTTTTAAAGGAACTGTTGATAGAGCCCAATTGCTGGGAAGGAAAACACTCACCTTAACCCTTCTTGAGTTCAGCGTATGAGGCCCTACAGATCTAACTGTCAAAACTTGTACTGATGAGAGAAAAGAAATATAAATTTGTTGGTATTTTACATCCATGGGAATTTGCAAAAAAATAAATACAAAACAGTAGACTTGGGAGCTTAACATTTCAATAAAGAAAGAGAGAGTTGCACTCTGATGAATCATAGAATTTTTAAATGTTACTTAAAAAATATCTAGAGAAAACTAATGGAATATAAAGGTTATTGTACTAAGTTTTATTTGTGAAGATTCATAACAATGCTAACTCTGTCTCTGGTATTAAGAGTCTCTGTGTTTGCCAGATTAGGTAAATAAGGAGGAGTGTACAGAATTCTTCCTGTATTTGTTGATTCTCAATTGCCTTCAGCTCCCAATAATCCTTATTCCAAAGTGACATATTCAGAAGTATCATATTCTGGACCTCTTCAATATCTTTACTTGCATTTCAGCACATCTTAATGATATATTAAGATTGTCTTCTGCATCCATTATGTGGAATAATTGCACACAAAGGGGGAACTTGACCAAATTTTAGGCTTACAAGACTATAGTTTTCATAAGGAATTGAATGTAGACATAAAATCAATGTTTTCAGAAGTTTTTCTACTAAAAATTCATGAAACATCTGAGAACAATAGGCTTGAACAGCATAACATAATGCTGAAACATCTGGAGGGGAAGTAGAAAATGCAAGCAATTGCCTAGAAACTTTGCCTCCACAGAAATCAGCCAGCCGAATGTTAACTCCTAGACCAAATATCCAGGTGACTTGTGACGTTCCTTCCGTCTCGGTACATGTGAACCCCTCATCAACTCTCATACTAACTTTGGTCACAGCCCCCTGGAGGGGAGTGTTCTGTCGAATAATGAATCTCAAAGAGAATTGCCACTGTTAGTCCAGGTATCTGGAAATCCTTGAACAGGGCACTGTGATAAATGATTGCCAACTATTGTTCTCTCTTTAACCTCAGTGGGCTTTGCTCACACATATTTTTAATTAACAGATTGTCTCTCCTACCCAATTCTTTGTCTGCCTTCAATGATTGTGTACATGTTTTAAAAGTAAAACTGAAAGAAAAAAACAGCACATTGTGTCTTTTTCACTGGAGCAAAGTAATAGCAGAACAATGGCCGGTCGGTTTGCATTTTCCTTGCAACCCCTAGCACAACAGGGGCAGTCGATAAACATTACACCATCAAATAAATCAGAATTCCAAGCTGTGGTCTGGATTGAAGAATACATTATACTCAGCTATTTTTTGCAGCAGGGTAAATTTCAGATAAAGGCTCAATTGATTGGCTTTTCTCAAACATTAACGTGCATACAAATCTCCTGGGGAGGCTTCAAAATGTAAGTTCTCAGTTATAAGGGCCAGGCAAGAGCCCTGCTACCCTGCACTTTGCCACATTCCCAGTTCACTGAGGTTATTGGCTTATAGCTGAGTAGCAAATGGATGGATTATTGACAAGGGAAAAAGACTAAATCTGCCTCTTCACCAGTTCTAAAATGTAGCTATTGTAAATCACATTCCATATATATTTAATTGTCAAAAAAAATTTAATGAAATAAAGCACTTTTAAAGCCTTACAATCTATACCATCAGATTTAAAAAAAAAAAAAACTCAACATAGAATCTATAATCTAAAATTAAAAGAGCTTTTGCCTGAGGGATAGAAACAATGGTTTGCAAATTACTAATAAGATCATAGTTGATAGAAGGAAAGAGACCAAGAGGTAAGTCTTAAGCTTAGTGTGCAAATACAAACCAGTATGTACAGTACTTTAGCACCTATCCTAACCCCCCCAAAGTCAAATTTTGAGGCTTACATATAGGAAAAAAAATTAAATCATAAATTGATTATATCTTCAAACACAAACTAGGAAACATCATAAATGACTCCAAGAGTTCAACAGATTGATACTTAGTAACCTGTTTCTAGCAAATCTTTGTGATTCAAAACCATATGGGTTAGTGTGCTTTCTCCCAAGCAGCCTGTTTTCATCCTGCAGGCTGTGTTTATTTTCCTAAGTTTATTTGGCCCAAACTCACTCTGCAAATCCTGTTTCTTTTCTTGCCTTTAATAAATATAAAACCTTGCTACATTTTGAACTTGTCTTGACCTGTTATTTGTTAGTGATATAAATGACTTAGAAGCCACCTCTAGAAGGACATTCCAACACCCCAAAACCAAGTATCATGTTTGGTCCACACACCCGGAAAGGCAGGCGGTGAGGTTCTTTGGGGGTACTTTTTCTGTTCATTTCTCTCTCTCAATTCTATGGCTGAGAAGGTTTCCTTCACTCCTCACCCTCCAGGCTGGGGAATTTAGGAAGCTCTCTCTTGGTAAAGAACAGTTTACCCATTTTGTGCTCAAACTCTTACCTGTGGTTTTCTTCCAGAGAGCCATGATCTCTGGGCATCTTTAATGAGTCATTTTCCCAGGGCCTTGTTTCATCTTAGTCCGCCTTTTGCCATATGTGTTAGCATCTTGGTTTGCTGTGTGAGTTAGTCACATGGAAGGCCTTTGGTTCACCGAGTGGGTCAGCTGCTTGGATCCAGCCCCATTAGCCATTTCAGTTGGTCTGGGCATGCAAATTGGTCATATGGCTCCACCAAACTTTGGGCACTGTTTTTTCAGTTGGATTCATAGTCACCAGGATACCTTACCATTGTAAACAAGAACTAAGTCTCCAGTTTCAGGGAACATATGGGGCTCCTCCTTCTTTTGGACTGGGCTAGATTCCCCTGTGCTTCTTCTACAGAAAGTCAGGTAATTTAGAGACATGTACCTGAGGGCCTAAGTAGAACCAAAGGAGAGCCAGTAGAGGTCAACTACAGGGGTTGTGAGTACGCAAAAGCAGGGCCATCCTTGTTCTTAGAACAGTTTAAGATATTTTTTGGTCTTGTTTTGTATTTAAAGAAAAATTTAGCACATATATCTTCATTTGGAATAAGGGATGAGGTATACCGTGGGTTTTAAATGTAAAATAATCAAGCTGAATGAGGGATAATAGCAACAATGTAGCATTCCTTATAACTTAAACTGTACAAAAGCACTTGGAAGATGGGTGATACAAGCTTGGTTTCTGCACTGGTAGGACCAGGCAAATGGAGGGCTTGCTGCACGCCCAGGTGTGGCCTGGCTGACCCCTCTCTCTAGCTTCCTCTGTGGTCCTAGTGCAGTAGGCACAGGGCCCTTTGCCCCCAGGACTCCAGACGTGGGGGAACCTCAACGCCGGCATCCTGCAGATCCCATGTAGGAGTTATGCTCTAGACTGTAGTTTTCTCAGGCTTCAAGCAGACACGGATTCTATCTCACAGTGGCAAGAAACATACTTTAAAGCTCTCCAGGGGTTGCCTTGACTTTCTCCCCATTACATCTGCTAGATGGCCGCATCCTGAGCACACAGCAGGGGCCTTCCAAGGTCACCATCCCTGAAGCTACCGCTGTTTCCTTTTCTCTTTGGCCTTCGAAGGATCAAGGCAGGGCCAGCAGGACTGGCGGGACCCACACAGCCACCCAGGGCGCTGTGCTGATTCCGTGCCTGACTTTGTGGATCTCATTTTCTGGTATTCTTGAACAAGAGGCTCTGCATTTTCATTTTGCAATGAGCTCCATAAATTGCGTAACTTCTCCCCGGTCTAGGAACTCTGGAACCAAGTCTTGGACCATTTCTTTACAAATATGAACATCAGATACATAGTGTTTCTTTAGTCAACACTGAGATGCGAGGAGTCTGTCTTGAAAATCCCTATCACGTTTATTCACTTCCAGGAATCTGTCTTCCCCTAGAGAGAACATAAAATCCACCAAATCAAGAACTGTGTTTACTTCAAGTGTTCTTCCATCCCACCAGCTTGGCTTATGCAAGGGCATAGTGGGTACTCCATCTTCTTAATCTGACTATCCAAATCATCAAAATATGCATGATTCAGTGCCATTTTGCCAGAAATCCATTTAGGAGGATCATAGACTAACATTTTCAAGAGTAAATCCAAGCCATTTTCATCCACATTTTTGACATGGGCTGCCAGGCTTCCTGGTTTCCACTTGGGAAATGTATTCTTATAGTCTGGTAAAGACTCTACTTAAGACCATACTTCATTGTTAGCAGTGCCTAAAGCTCTGAAAATCCTGAAGAGTTGATCAAGTTCTGAATCCCCATATAAAAGCAGTTTCTTATCCCTGGGCCTGCCATGCTGGCCCCGCCCCTGGGGCATGCTGAGATGGCAATTGAGACTGGGCATGGTAGCATGCACCTGTAATCCCAACTCTTGGGATGCTGTAAACAGGCGGATCACTCCGAGTCTGATCTAGTAGTGAGATCCTGAACACCGTGTAGACCCTTCTCTAAAATACTAAATAAATAAATAAATAAATAAATAAAAGCAGTTTCTTGGTTGCCAGTTCTGCAAAAATGCTGCCTATCTTCCAAAGGTCAACTGGAGTAGAGTAACGAGCAGACCCCAGCAGCACTTCTGGAGATCTATACCAGAGTGTCACTACCTCATGCATATATACTCTAATAGGTATCCCAGAAGCTCTAGCAAGGCCAAAGTCAGCCAGTTTAATTGTTCCTTTGTCATCAATCAACAGATTTTGAGGTTTCAAGTTTCTGTGAAGAACTTTTTCAGAGTGACAAAAGATAGTACTCTGAAAGACCTGGTACAACTACCTCTTAACAAGGGATGCATTCCATGGACAGCCCAGGTGGCATAGAATCCAATTATTTCTTGAGATCCATGGAAAAGAATTCAAAACTGAGATACAGCCTGGAATCCTGCATAAGCACATCTTGAAGACTGACTGTTTGGATGGCGAAGTTCTTTTAATAGAGAAATTTCCCAAATTGCAGTACTAGAAACCCCTTCCCTTCACTTTCTAGTCTGATTTTTCTTCATGGATACCACTTGACCTGTAATTTTGTGTCTATCCTTAGATACAACTCCATAAATACCTTCTCCAGTTTTCTCTATTTTGGTGTACTCTTCCATAGTTATTCAACAAATAGGATAGGTCCTCGCCTGCATCGCTCTACACAGGACCTCCCAGTCCCAGCTCAGAAGTCAAGTGCCTTGTTTTGTATTCTTATTTAGTTGAGGCTTCTTTTTTGGTTTTGGTGATTTGGATCAAACCCAGAGCTTCAAGGTTTTTGACAACCATTCTCCCACTGAGTTACATCCCCAGCCCCTGTCTAAGATTCTTTATTTTTTTTCTAAGATTCTTTTTTAAAGAGGTTTCTATCTCAGTTGGCTTAAAGCCCCAAAGGTTTTATTATCGATGTAAATATAAGAGATGTTTCTTGGGGCTGGGGGAATAGCTCAGTAAGTGCTTGCCTGGCAAATGCAGGGTCCTGGGTTCAATCCCTGGTACCACTTTATTTATTTATTTATTGCATTTAGGCCCAGGTTTACAGGGTATACAGGGTCTCACTGTGTAGATTGGACTTGTAGTGATCCTCCTATTTTCAGCCTCCCAAGTGCTGGGATTACAGACGCCAGCCACCACACCAGTCTCAATCACCATCTCCCCTCTCTCCACTGTCTCCTCTCCCCTCTTCTCTTCTCTCCCCTCCCCTCCCCTCCTCTCCTCTCCTCTCCTCTCCTCTCCCCTCCTCTCCTCTCCTCTCCTCTCCCCTCCTCTCCTCTCCTCTCTTCTCTTCTCTTCTCCTCTCTCTCTCTCTCTCTCTCTCTCTCTCTCTCTCTCTCTCTCTCTCCTCCAAGATGACTCATGGGAAACACCATGGACAGCAGGACAGCATCCCACAGATGCCACCAACCTTGCCACCAAGCTATATTCTTGATTAATGGGAATGAGTTGACCCTGCCAATCTGAAAAAGAAGTAACTCGCAGATTATTGCAATATGTCTTGGACTCAGTATGAACTAGGAAATGGTTAGCAATGGGGAACAATAGCAGTTTAAATCAGAGTATTTTTCAGTTAAATCATTTCTCCATAAAGCATAGAAAGTAGAATGAAATCCCTTATGTTCAAGCTTTTGTGATCCTCTATCTCTGAAAAATAATTCCAAAAATTATGGTTTTTAGAGTAGCCTCTGAAGAAGAGGAAATTGATATAGCTGGAAATCCTGTCCACAAATGCCTACTTGTCTCTCAGAGGGATATGAGTCTGTCCCACCTGTTTCCTACTATCCTGAAGACATCTGGTATTTTCAAAAGACCCTGATATGTTTGTAGATGGGGCTCCTAGCCCCAATGAACCAATTTCTGTGTTTAGTAATCAGGATATAGGTAAAGATGAAAGGAAAAGGACTAAGAGAAAAGATAGGCCAAAATCATGGCTGTCACAGTTGGCAATGCTTTAACCCTACCCAAGCTGTCCAAGGAGAAACCCAGAGCCAACCACAGCCTGCAAGAAGACTGCACACTGAGCACATGATGGTACCAAGGCACCATACAGGCCCTGTTCTTGTGTCAGAAGTGGATGTACCTGTCTCATGACACTGGAAGATCGACTGCCCTGCTCCCAAGGAGGTACTAAGCCACTCAAAACCATCATCTTCCACTCAGATGAAGAGGACTGAAGGAGCCCAAGATGAACTGCAATGCCACAGTCCACAAGCACTCTGTCTCCTGGGAGAAAGCCTGGATATCACAGGCATGGGTAAACAAATTCAGTTCCTTATAGATCTGTTTTCCCTTCTCTAGGAAACCCTCCTGTAGATCTATAACTGTATTGGGGTCAAGGGGCTCACTGATCAGAGCTTCTGTACTCTTGCTCTGACATGCCTCTTTATTTATTTATTTATTTATTTATTTATTGTATTTAGGCCTGGGTGTACATGGTATACAGGGTCTCACTGTGTAGATCAGACTTGTAGTGATCCTCCTGTTTACAGCCTCCTAAGTGCTGGGATTACAGGCGCGCACCACCATGCCCAGTCTCAATTGTTGTCTCAGCACACCCTGGGAGCGGGAGAGGGGCTGGCAGCAAGCCAAGGGATCAAACTCCCAGGCCCTGCATCTGCCTAAGCAAGCACTTTACTCCACTGAGCTATTTGGCAGGCCCTGACATACCACTTCAAAAGTCAAATGTTCACCTGTAAGTTTTCACCTACCCCCAGTGTCCTACCCCCTTACTAGCAAAAGATTTGCTAGCAAAATTAAGGCAGTTCTCCAATTCCAACAAAGAGAAAGTGGATGTTAGCCATACATCATGCTTTATAGTCACTCCTGAGGTTGCTATACAGCCTTGTACTACTCTTAATCTTGCCTTTTTTATGCAAACAGGCTCAGAGGTTGGCCAGTCTTGCAGGCGATTCGCAGACCTATGCAAGCAAGTGGGACAACAGCAATCTGTCCCCCAAAGACCCCCAGAGGGTGTAGTACACTGATGGAAGTAGCTTTGTCCAGAAGGCCACTGAAAGGCAGGTTGTACAGTTGCAGCTCACAACTTATTGAGGCCAAACTTCCTTCAGGACCTTTGCTGGGAAACTCAGCTCATAGCCCTTACTCAAGCATTGACATGCAGCAACTTGGAAAGAAAGGAATTTACTAACTTATAAAACAAATCATAAGAACAATATTCTACTGCTCCTACAGGCAGCCTATCATCCCAAGCAGGCCACTGTCATTCACTGCAAGGGACCCCAGACACACAAGTCTGAAGTCTCTCTGGGAGATCAAAAGACTGATAGGGAAGTTGCCTTCCAGCCCCTAAAGACTCCAGGCTTGTTCTCAATCTCTCAGGAAATATTAAAACCCTAGGACAAGAGGGAATCAAAAAGAGACTCTGGTAATTTTTAGAAAGCATACTGGCTCTTTCTCAAGAGACACAGTAGGAAGAGTGCTTATGTGCTAAATAGTCACTAGAGGAGCCAGCAAGATAGTTCAGTGGACTGAAGTGCCTGCTTTGGCAAGATTAGGCAAGTTCAGGGACTGAGGTTCGATCCCTGGCATCACGTGCCATGCCAACCCCACTCCCAGGGTGGGCTGAGCTGGCTAGAGTCTGGGCATGGTGGCACAAGCCTGGAGTCCCAGGAGTGGGGAGGCTGAAAACAGGATCACTAGGAATCCCAGCTGCACAGTGAGACCCTGTGACAACCAAATACATTCATAATAGTAGTAGTAGTAGTAGTAGTAGTAGTAGTAGTAGTAGTAGTAGTAATCACTAGAATTTCCATAGAACTAGGAAGGAAGTTACTCCTGGGAGTCTCTGGAAGAACTGAGGCTCTTCTACAAAAAGCAAGATTCCAGTACTCCTGTGGGAATAGATACCATGCTTTCACCAAAATAAGACCGCACCAGAAAATAAATTTCATCAGTGTTTATCAGCTGGTCATTTCCATGATGACAGTCAGTGTCATGAAGATTATTCCTTACTATTCTCTTGCTCAGTGGCTACTCTATATCAGCAGGTGAGGCAAGGATACCTCAATGGATTAAAGTGCCTGCTTAGGCAAACTTAGGCAAGCTCAGGGACTGAGGTTCAATCCCTGGCACCACATGCCACACCAGCCCCACCCCCCAGTTGGAGATGGCATTTTTGGTCTCTAGTTAGATCTTATTTGGGAGAAAACATGGTAAGTACAGGCACTAATGACACTAATTTATCACGATTTAAATGAGCACCAACATTCAGACTGCTGATTTTAATTAGAACCATAATGTGAATAGTCTTGCTAAGGTTTTGGTTCTGGGGCTCTTGACAATTTATCTAATATCCCTCTTTCCCATAAAAAATGGGGAAATGTGACCAGTTCCTTTTCATATTTGGGCCCTACAACCCAAAACTAATAGTTAAGTAACTCACTTGGCAAATTCACCAAGCTTTCTACATTAAACAGTTGCTTACTGTTTTCTGACAGATTTTTTTTCTTCAGCTCAGCTGGTGAGCCACAACACCCCAAGGTAGTTGCAGAGCCCATAATCCCCAGCAGCTAGAGCCTCTGCCCCCTTTCAGAGGAAACAGCTGTATGAAAATAGAAACCCTCACTCCTTCAGTGCCCTATAAAGAATTATGGGGATTTGTGTCTCTCAGCGAGAAATGAGGCAGAAAACTAGGGCATCCCAGAGCTGTCTGCAGAAGTATAGGAAGTCCCTGACTTACATACAAGTTTTACTCTGAGAGAATGTTCATAAGTTGGATTCCTTAGTAACTCTGACAAAGTGAGTCTTACATGCCTTTTGACACAAATATACAATGTAAAGCATATAAAAAAAGCAAGCACACACAAATACTGTAAGTCTTCAACTGTACTAAACTATGGTACATGATTGCGCTGTACAGTAATCACACTGCAGCATGACTGTGACAGTGTCTGGCAGACATATGAGCTTCTTCTATAATTTATTCACATATATGAGAATTTGTAAGGCAAGATCCATTTGTGTTCATGAAAGCTCACAGCTCAAATGTCTGTAAGTTGGGAACTTCCTACAGGGGCTCCTTGTTAATTACAAAATCCCAGAGCACATGATCAGAACGGTTCCCAAAGCCCTGAGCATGCAAGAACTGTGACAGTTCTGGGCAGGACTGCCTAGACTGGACATCAACCTGCGTAGTGGGTGATGGAAGAAGGACAGTTGACTCTGAGCTCTCCTGCTACTGTGTTCTCTCATAGAAGCCCCTGCTTGTTCTGTACAATGTACATTGTTTTGCTACTTCCACTTAGCCCAAGCTTGCTCTGCAAAGCCTGAATCTCTTCCTGCCTTAATAAATATAAACCCTTCCTAACTTTAAAACAGAACTACATAAAGTAATTTTCCAGTGTTTTCTTCACTACTATATCTAAACCATTAAATAGTGTTTTACACAGAAAATAATTTTTAAACATATTCAGTTAATCAATACTGAGCCCAAGCACTTTAGAAAAATACTCTGAGGTTGTAGAACTAACCTGGTATTGATTCTAAGGATCTTGTAGTCTAATAGGGACATAACATGCATATGGAAGTAACTGAAATGTGATTTTATATTGTGGTAACTGTCATAAAAATATGAAAATAATGGGCCTCAGAAATAAAATGGAAGCATGAGCTAAATTATAGCGAGACACTTCATCTTTCAAAAGTTTTAAAATAATGTAGCACTGTACCTGGATGGGAGGTAGGATAGAAAAATAAAAGGTAGAAAGAAAATCATATCTAAAGTTTATCCTTTCAATAAGATGATAACTTTTGGGCCACAGGCAAAGTTGCTCAAGGTGCTCCATATCAACATTGCCTTAATAAATATAGTCTCCTCTCCTCCTAGACCCATCACCCCCAAGATTCCTTAGAATTACTGAACATTCATAAATTGGCCTATTACAAAATTAAAAAGTAAAACCCTGATCCTAAGATAAGGAAACAGGTTGAGAGAATCCAAAGGATGTTTAAATTACCTGTCCAGGAAAAAAAAAATGGACCTGTAGAATGAGCCACCTCCCTTCTGGGGGTAGGCCACCTTTTCCTAGGTGTCGGCCCCACCCCCACAAGAAGAATAAATAGTTCCTATTCTAGGAAATAAGCTCTGCTCTCTCTTGAGGACCCCTACTTTACGTGTTTATGTACGTACCTTTTAAGTTCACCTAATAAAACCTTTACTGTGTCTCTTAATGACCAGTCCCAAAATTTTTTTTCCATAACTGAAGTCTGCAGATTTATTCTACAAGAAAGTTGAGTTGGGTTCCTTAATTCACCTTCAGGCATCTCTTTGGGCCAACTCTGGTAACCAATGGAATATTTAGTTTTTTAAAAGACTCTCAGATCCAATAACTCAGTGGTCATGAGATTTATCACTGGAAGACAGTCTTCTAATTCAAGACAAAAGGAATCCTCACCTGATGAAAATGCCAAAGCAACATAAAAAGGACCAATAATTCCACAAGGGAATACCTTTAATACTCAGGTAGCTCTCCAAACAGCTCTAACCAGTCATGTGCTGGTAATGGTTTAACTGTCAAATCTCCCTGGGCTCCTGTTTTTTCCTTTATAAATGATGAATACTAATATGATCTGATTATTATAAGGAATAAATTAATTAATACGTGAATAAATTCCTATATATCACTAAGTGTTGACTTTTGGTATTAACCTTAAATATTCTATTGAAAATTAATCTTTAATCTCCCAATCACAATCTCCATTAATAAGGACCTTCAGTGAAGTAATAGTTGTTACATATTTTTAGAAATAACTCTATCAATCATTTCCTTTAACGACTACTCAAAGTCTAAATGTTAAAAATAAGATGGTCTGCATACTCTTAAGTGAAATAAATCGGAAAGGGTGTGAATGTTGCATTGTTTCGATGGTGTGAGAAGCCAAAAGTGTAAAGGACCAAATATGTATTAGGTATTGTGAAATAGAAAGAAAGTGTTCAAATGGGGAGGGGAACCATTGAAGGTGAGGGAAAAAGAAGGAAATCGTGAAAACGGGGATAAAAGAAGTCAACACTGGAAACAAAACTTTTGTAAATGCGGAAGGAAGGAGGGCTTGAAGAGAGGATAGGGGAATGGGGAAAAAACAATCAAGTGATATCACGCACAGGTACAAATTCTGCATGATGAAGGTGGTCGTTAGGTACACCTAAAATATGCCAATATGACTAACACCTAAACCATGATATCAAGCTAAGATTTAGATTGGAAGCAGAGTTATCCTTTCCTAAATAAATCTCCCAACCTGCGTAAAGTAAAAACTTAATTAATTAATTTAATAAGATTATCTATACAGTCATGAAAAACTGGTTCTCTAGGTCATTCTATGAATATTCTGAAAAATGTATCAAAAAGTTCATTCAGTGTTGAGTCTAAAAAAAGGCTTCACTTACATAGTACTTACAGATTATACAATACATTTGAGATTTGGGCTTATTCTGCCTTATCTAGGTTTTAATTACATAGTATCATAGTAGAATATTAAAGCTAGGATATGACCTGGAATTGCAGCTCTACATGTAATATCTTAATCCTCACTGTCCTTTGCTTCATTTACGGATCAGATCATAAACTACCTCAAGGTCTAGTTAGTTTTGATCCATCATAGTGTTTTTCCATTGCCTCTTGCAGGGTTTGGGACATAGTAATGTCATAATTATTCATTGAATCATAATGATTTGATATTTTTCCTACAATAAGTTCCATTAAATTATTCCCATAAGAACCAAGGATTTCAAAATCCAAATACTGGTAACTATTCCCTAAGATAAAAGATCTAGAAATTTTGCAGTAAAGAAGTCTGTTTAAAATAACTGGAAATTTTCTGCTCAAGGAACTGCTAATCATAAGGTAACTATAAATAAGACCATCTAATTCTGGACAATTTTA
>NW_004524937.1:281594-282721 GCF_000260255.1 Octodon degus
GTAAATAATAATCACAATTAAGCTACAATAGTCTTAAAATATTTGT
Source organism: Octodon degus (assembly GCF_000260255.1). Taxonomy (NCBI): domain Eukaryota; kingdom Metazoa; phylum Chordata; class Mammalia; order Rodentia; family Octodontidae; genus Octodon; species Octodon degus. The sequence continues at coordinate 281,641 of NW_004524937.1, forward strand.
TGGCTCTCTATCCTATGAATTTTAATAGCTCCCACTTTCCTACCATCTTTTAAGTCTTTACTCCTCTTCTCACTTCGTTATCTTTCCTCTTTCTGTCTTCTCTTTCCCTCTGCACTGGGCATTTAGCCACAAAATTATTTCCTCTATGCTCTTAAAAAAAAAAAAAACCCATAACTTCCCCATTTCTCTGAAGTCTCAGTGTCACATAACAAGCTTAGCTATGATGTGATATGAATGCAAAGCAGTGCTGGGAGAAGGATGCTCTCTCCCACCAAAGAGAGCTTTCCTGATAAACAGCCAGCTGCAGTGTGCATGCCATAGGTTCACCACCACTGCTTTATGCAAGTCATTCTTCCACTTGAAGGTAAAGCGCGCTTTAAAAGGAATCCAGGTGAAAATAATATTCTGTGCCTCATTAAGCAATTATATAGCTCAGTTAGAAGGTAATTGAATTAACTCAAAAAGAAATTATGGCAACTTGGACTAGGACTCTAGCAGTGAAAACAGAGACACAAGAGAACGTGAGACTTAGATTGGATAAATGCAAATTGAAACAACACTGATATTCCATCTCATCCTAGAAAGAATAGCTATCATCAAGAAGTCAACCAATAACAAATGCTAGAGGGGTTGTGGGAAAAAAGAAAGCCTTATCTACTGTTGTTGCAAGTGCAGACTGGTACAATCACTATAGAAATCAATGTGGCAATTCCTCAAAAAAACTATAATGAAAGGTCTCATTCAACACATCTATTACCCTTCTGGCTATTTTTCCAAAAGAACTGAAAACATTATATCACAGCAATATATGTGCATCTATGCTCATAGAAATATAATTCATTATAGCTAAATCTTGAAAACAACCCAAATGCCCATCAATTGAGCAATGAATAAAAGGAATGTGGTATTTTTATACAGCAGAGTAGTACTCAGCTATAAAAAGAAGATAAACTCGAGGCTTTCATAGGTAAATGCATGCAACTAGAGATCATACTCATAAGTGAAATAAATCTACCCACAAGTGTAAGCATTATATTGTCTCACTAGTGTAAGAACCTGAAAGAGTAAATAAAATCTGAAA
>NW_004524937.1:284440-288104 GCF_000260255.1 Octodon degus
AATATATGCAGTGTATTATTTGTTGAAACTGTACTTCCGATTTGATTTGAAACTGTCTCATTGCTATCTGTTTATCAATAAAACTTTAAAAAAAAGAGGCCAGGAAGGGTAAGAGGGAACAAGAATAGAGGGAGGTTGTATTAAAAAGTGCAAATACAGCTACATCAAGCAATAAGCTGCCACTGAGTAACATTTTCTACTGGCCTATATTTCACTTGTATGAGATGGTGCACTTGGATTTCTTGTTCTATTTCTATGCAACTATGAAATACTTTATGATTCTTCACATAAATTTCATAGCTGATGAAATTATTGACACATTCTGTTTGGTGTTTTTATTTTACTGTGGGTCACAGGCATACGTGTGTAAGCTCATCCATGCCATCCTAGTAAACAAGTTCATCACTCAGAAGCAATAATCTAAAAAATGAAGTCCAGTGAACTGTGAAATGTCCAGCTGCGGTTCCAGCCCAGGAACCACAAACTGAGGACTAAGCACTGACTTCCAGGATTCATCACATTTACTAAGCCAACATCTGGCATGGTCTGGTACTGCTGTGGTCTGAATGTTTGTCCCACCCCACCCTGCACGTGTATGTTGAAATCCTAACCCCAAAGGTAATGTTGCAAGTTAGGTAGATAGCTCAGTGGTATAAGCACCTGCCTGGCAAAGCACAAGGTCCCAAGTCTGATTCTCACAAAGGCAATATTACTAAGAGGTGGCATCTTTGAGGGTGACTACCAGGTCATGAGTATGGAGCTCCCACTAAGAGGTCTGAGAGAGACCACCCTACCACTTCTGCCATGTGAAGACAAAGAATGAAGATTACATCCACAACAAACCAAGCTCTCAACAGATACTGAACCTGGTAGCACCTTCACCTTAGATCACCCAGCCTCTATGACTATAAGAAATAAGTTTCTGTTGCTCAAAAGTCACCTAGGCTATGATATTTCACCATACCAGCCTAAATGGATTAAGCTAGCCACTATGTTTCTAGTAATTGAACACAAAAGGCCAAGAATAACAAGGTAGGAATAGAACTCTCCCTTCTCATTAGTGTACTCAATAAATCACTTATAGTATCTATATCCCATCCTATAATCCCACATTCTGATGAGGTTTTGCTCCCAATTCCCAGGAAAGCAACAATATGACAGGGATGTAGTAATACTTCCCTGAATTAAAATCTGTGTCTACCATTTTTCTAATTTGAATACCATGATGGTCATAGTCAAAGAAAAGGGTTACTGTACTAGCTAGGAAAATTATTATGAGATGACAAAGGTTCTACAGTCTGAGGTACAGGATCTCAGCATAAATCCGGAGGGGATTTCACTGACCTTATCAGACCCAAAAGTTACAACTCTTGTTGCATAGGTCCTGCTTTACCTTGGTCTTAACCATCCAGTAGAAAAGTATGAAGACAAAATATAGGAAGTAAAGCCATGCTGTTATGTTGAACTGTGGGGGACTCAGGTCAATAATTTCTGACATTGTCAGTTAAACAGAAGATCCAATGCTATTATGGGCTACTAGACTCTTTTAGAATATTTTGCTGAGTTTACACACCTATAATATTCAAATAACAGAACTTAACAAAAAAATTGGATACAGATGAATGTCCATTTTGTATCTGTGTATTCAAAATGGTTAGAGTAGATATATAGTTGCATTCTCTTAATGAATAGAGTGATTTGTTCTAATAGTGTTTGTAAATAGGATATCATGTCTGCATCTTGTACAGCAATTAACCACTAGGAAGAATGTATGCAATGTGTTAATTATTGAAACTGTCCTACCAATTTGGTTTGAAAAAATAAATAAATAAATAAAATGAAAATAAAATCCCCTTTAAAATAAAAAAGAAAAATTATTATAAAACACTAAGATTATATCTACACAGTGCAGACAGGGAGAAACATGTCTATGAATACAGGGGATTTACTAAGGAATCTCAATATTTCCATATCCACTAATAGTCTATTGGTCAATTATAATGACCGCAACCTAATAGCAGCAGAACTGAAAAAAGAGCTTATGATCCTCTGAATGATGTGCGAGTCATTTCATGAGCCAAGCATACCAATAAAGTGCTGGTAAAGGGTGAGAAGAACCTACAATAGATGGCAGAGGAAGGAGATAACAGATATCAAGTATAGCCTTAGGACCAGCTATAGCAGAACAGACTGCATTTGCTTTACACCAATGCTCTTACCTGGGCTCTTCTAGTATAATTCTGCCTTCAGGTGATTCTATGACCGACTGAACTTTGATTTCCATTTCCCAGGAGAATAGCATGTCCTCTTATTCTAAAAAATTACAAGTTGCTACCATATTTTGCTTTGTGAACCAGATATAATTTGGAGGCTATAAGTAGATCTGAATGGTGCCATGGGAGGACTTCCAACAGATTTTCAAACCATATTGGGTTTTCCTATCTTCCAGACAACTGCCACCACTACTCATGAATTTTCGCTCTCTTGGGCTGAACAGTTACATGCCATACATTCTGTCTTCTGCCACTTTCTGAGTCAGATTCAGCTGAGATACTACAATGCAGAACATGGACTTTGACTGCTAAGAAGCTGCTGAATGTGCTGGTTGATACCAACCAGGAGCACTGACGAGTTAATTCCTGAGGAGCAGACTTTGACCAATGAGGCAAAAATCAAGAGTCAGGGAGATAATTTCATTTTCTTTGTCTTAGGTGGCTTACTCAGCTATAAAAAATACTTCGGACTGGTTAATTTATAAATTTAAAAGTTTATTTCTCACAGTTTGGGAATTGCAGAAGTATAACACCAAGGTGTCAGGAGGATTAGTGTCTGCTGGGGATTGGTTTCCACTTCCAAAATGAGATCTTGAATGACAGGGCCAATTCTGTGTCCTAACAGGGTGGAAGTCATCAGAGAAAAGGGGACTAGGTGCTTCCCTCCAACCCTTTCATAAAGGCACTAATCCATTCATGAAGTCAAAGCCTCATCATCACCTCCTAACAGCCCACATCTGAATATGATCGCATTGGCCATTAAGTTCCAGCTCTGAATTTTGGAAGGGAGGAACATTCAGACCCAAGAACACAGTGCGCCACACCAGCAAACTGTTCTCAATCATGCTTTCATCACGGAGTCTGTCCAAGTGGGTTGACCCGCTGAAGAGCATGCTCTCTCCTTCAGCATGTGGTGAAGGAACAGCAAGCATGTTACCTCACCTTCTTTCCCATTCTTTTCTGCCTCACTTCCCTTTGGGACTCTGCTGTCCAAGACTTACATGTCACAAGTAAGGTCTCAGCACTTAGTCTTCACCTTAGATTCCATTCAGTTCCAAGGAAATCAAGTGAAGTAACAACACTGGCTCTGGGTCAGCGGTGTCAGTGGAATGGGAGTGAGTCTGCACCCTGTGCCCCCTCCAATGTCTAGGATGGTGGTGGGAAGGGTGAAGGCGGTGCCAGTAGGAGCAGGATAAGCCTGAACCCTGTGAGTTCTCCATTGCTCCAGACTGGCAGTACCAGTCAGAGGAGGGTAAACCTGCGACCTACACCCACTCCATTTTCACAGGAAAGAGCTCCAGTAGCAAGAGTAAAGAAGGTACTTGGGAGAATAGGGAAGGTAGTATGAGTGACAGGAGTGTAAGTCCACACCCTGAGACAGTGCTGACAGC
>NW_004524937.1:288204-292680 GCF_000260255.1 Octodon degus
GAGGAGGGTAAACCTGCGACCTACACCCACTCCATTTTCACAGGAAAGAGCTCCAGTAGCAAGAGTAAAGAAGGTACTTGGGAGAATAGGGAAGGTAGTATGAGTGACAGGAGTGTAAGTCCACACCCTGAGACAGTGCTGACAGCAAGAGAAGAGTACATTCAGGCTGCTTCCTTCCTCCATTGCTCCAGGACTGCAGTAGCAGCAAAAGAGGACAACCAAAGGAACAGATACCTCCTAAGAAAGCCTCAGCATCAGTGACTAAGGCTATCAAATATTAGAAATATTAAAATATCAAAACAGTAAACAAAAAAGCAGAAAATAGAAAACGACAAGATGAAGAAGCAAAATACAATCTGAAACATCCATCCCACCCAGGACAAGTTCAGAACAAAAAGAGATCGAGGAAATTCGAAGCCAACAAGTGGAACTCTGAAATAATGGCAGGGGAAGTGAAAAAAATCCATAGAAGAGGTCATAGGAAAAAATAATCTGTAAGAGACCAAAAAAACACTATCAAAATAAAAGATATTAAAACACAGATAAACAAATAGAGGGGCTCAGGAAAATAATGTAAACCATGAATAAAAGGCACAGACAAGAAATGAAATCAATGATCAGATCCAAACAGAAATGCAAGAAGAAATTCCATTGAAAGTATATGCAGCAGATTAAATGAAGGGGAGGATGGAATATCAGAACTAGAAGATAAGAATGCAGGTAGTGACCAGGAATAGAAAGATATCTTAAAAGTCACAAGAGACCTTGAAAGAAATCAATCACACAGCTACAAGATGAAGCAAAGAAAGACAACATAAGATAGACTGGAAGAGCCGGTCTAATAGCTCAGTGAATTAAAGCTCCTGCAAGCACGCTCAGGGGCCAGGGGTTTATTTGATCCCCAGGCCTGCCATGCCAGCTCCACCCCTGGGGCACTCTGAGTTGGCAATTGAGACTGGGCGTGGTAGCACATGCCTGTAATCCCAACACTTGGGAGGCTGTAAACAGGAGAATCACTATGAATCCCATCTAGTAGTGAGATCCTGAACACCCTGTAGACTCTTCTCTAAATTACAGGGGGAAAAAAAGATGGACTGAAATCAATGAGAAAGCTGGAGAGAAAATCAAAACCACCAAAAACCTCTTCACAGAAATAATAACAGAAAACTTCACACGCATGAATAAAGAATTGGCATGCAAAAAACGAAGCATGCAGAATTCCAAATGGCCATGAGCAAAATCTACACCAAGGCATAAAATAATCAAGATTCCAGAAATTCAGCACAAGAACAAAATATTAAAAGCAGCTAGAGGGAAAAAAATATCACCTATAATGGAAAGCTCTTCAGTATCACAGAAGACTTCTCAACATAAACCCTCAAGTCAAGGACATCTTGAAGTATTTCAAACCCTAAAAGAAAACTATCTTCAACCCAGATTGATATATCCAGCAAAATTATCCTTCCAAATGATAATGAAATAAGATACTTCCATGACAAGGAGCAACTAAAGAAAAGAAATTTATGACCTGTAAAGCAGCTCTACAGAATGTGCTGAAGGACATATTAGAAAGAGACAGAGGGCCTGCAGAGATAGCTGAGTGGTCTAAGTGCCTGCCTGAAAAGCACAAGGACTCAGTTTTGATCCCCAGGACCACATGCTGTGCCAGCCCTGGAACCCCAGATGTGTCATGGGACATGGGAAGAGCAGCACAGAGGAATGTTTTCACATTATCTTTGTTCACTGATCGTACATTTATTCAGAACCTACCATACTCCATACACCATACATTACACACCATATACCATACACCAGCCAACACCAGGTTCTTGAGTTACTAAGAACGTCACAGAGTATAAAATAATCAGGTGTTTGATCTTAAAAGTCTGTGGTATAGTCTGGAATCTCTATTCATTTCCAAGAAAACTGAATTACAAAAGAAGTGATTTTTTTTTATGGTCTTAGACATCAATTATAAAGTTTCTAACAGTTTCGGTGATTTAAGATATAAATCTCAAGACCCTGACCTGGAACTAAAAATCAGAAAAGAAGTTCTGATAATAGTAATTCTGATCAAGTTCCCAGTTTCCTTTTGTTCTTAAACTCTGTAAGTATATTATCTGCATTGTGTCTATATTTTGATACTAGATCTCCATTTTCAATTGAGAAAAAACAGAGTTCAAGAAGATTAACCACTAAGCTGTATGGTAATAACAATAAGCTTGTCCTCTGGATGGTTAACAATTTAAGTTTGCAGACCAAAATTAGAGAGAAAGGAGGGCTGCAAGGAAAGCCAACATTTTGGCCCTAGCCTTCTAAGGTCAATTAAGACTCAGGTCATATGAGAACTTGTACTGTAATGTAATGTAACTCGGCAGTGTCCCAAATTTTCTGATCAAAGAGATTATGGGGCCAAAGAAGAAAGTGATCAATGATGTAGAGTGTGCCTAAGGAGAGTCACATGGAGAGAAAACATTCTCTCAGGCTTTCACAGAGAGCACATTGGCTAAGCAATGGCCGTGACTCATCCACATGGCTGACACTGACAAAGGTTCTACAATCTGAGGTGCAGGATCTCGGGATAAATCCTGAGGGGATTTCACTGACCTTATCAGACCCAAAAGCTACAACTCTTGCTGCATAGGTCCTGCTTTACCTTGGTCTTGGCCATCCAGCAGAAAAGTATAAAAACAAAATATAAGAAGTAAAGCCATGCTGTTATGTTGAGCTGTGGGGGACTCAGGTCAACAATTTCTGACATTGCCAGTCAAGTGGAAGACCCAATACTATTATGGGCTACTGGACTCTTTTAGAATATTTTGCTGAGTTTACACACCTATAATATTCAAATAACGGAACTTAACAAAAAAGGGTATACAGACAATTGTATCTGTGTATTCAAAGTGGTTTGGATAGATATATAGTTACATTCTCTTAATGAATAGAATGATTCTTGTACAGCAATTAACCACTAGGAAGAATGTATGCAGTGTGTTAATTATTGAAACTGTCCTACCGATTTGATTTGCAACTGTCTCATTGCTATTTGTTTATCAATAAAATTATGGAAAAAAGGTGAAAAAAAAAGATTAACCAAAACAAAGAAGATTAACCAAGGTAGTATATCCATTTTTTCATTTTATATATTAAATATGCATATAATATACATATCGTATACATACATATATATAAACACACAAAAATGAATGAATATGCAACCTGTCTGTATATATTCATGTTTAACACATATATATGTATATTATATGTATATTTAGTGCATATATAATATATACATGTATGAGTCCACTATAAATCACTAGGTATGTTAGATTAATCAAGGTTTTCCTGAGAAATTAGGTGAATAGTGGGGGAGGTGATTGACTACAGAAGTTGGCTTACACAGTTATGCAGCAAGTTAGAAGACACAGAAAGTTAGTAGAATAATTCAGTAAAGTCTGAAAGTCCAAGAACTAAGAACATTTTGTCTGAGAGCAGGAGATGATGTGTCAGATCAAACAGAAGCAAATTTACTCTTGCTTTGCCCTGTTCATTCAGTGCCTCAGCACACTGAGTAATGCCTGTATATATTGGCAATATGGTGGTTAGCACCTAAAGTAATCATCACAGAGTGTGCTTGCTATTTGGGAGCCATCTCCACCTGCTACCACCAAAAGGAAATAAAAAAGCTTTGCCTAATGAAACTTACCTTGACTTATTGGGGAAAAGTGTCAAAATTTTGTATAAAATATTCTATATTTATTAGATAGTGAAATGTATTGAAGGGAAAAATGAAACATAGAAAGGGATGTGTTCTGAGTTCATAATTTTTTATTAAGAAAATGGCAAGAATTGGTGGGTAAATACCGAGCAGGTGAAGGAGCAAAGCAGAGGGGACATGAGGTTATGTAGGTGGGAGAGAGAGAGACAGGGCTTGCTCCCCTGTGTCTGTTGCAGCAATGAGGCCAGTGGGCCAGAGTAGAATCATAAAGGGGCGAGAACAAAAGTCAAAGGAAAAAAAGAGATGAAAAAATCACCCAAAAAACCCATTACCTTTATTTGGTCACTGTAAAACTTAGGATTTTACTCAAAGTAGAATGAAAAGCCATGGGAGGGTGTTGAGGATTAGAAAAACACAGCCTGACACATTTTGGAAGAATTATTCTGTTTTATTGAGAACTGACTGGTAGTCAAAGACAGTCAGTGAGGTCAGCCACATAGAAAGTTCCTGCAACAGTCTGCGAGATAAGTGTGGCTAAAACTAAACCAGTGGTGTGGAAGGTAGTGAGAAGTGGGAACTTTCCTTATTGTGAAGACAGAACCAACAACATGTCTGACAGATCCGAGATAGGTTGTACAAAAAAGAAAATATTCAGCTATGACTCCCAATATTTGGCCTGACCAATGGGAAGAACAGATTGCCATTTATTACAATGAGGGCTGTAAATTACAGGTTATGAGTGTTCCAGTCGCAGTCCT
>NW_004524937.1:293660-294433 GCF_000260255.1 Octodon degus
AGCAATGTTCAGGACTTCAGTCTGCTGGAGTAGAACAGGGCATGAGGGACAACCAAAACAAATGTGTGGCACTGGTGATGCTAGTGACAACTAAGACTCATTTCCTTCAGGGCCTGAGAAGTCACATAAAAGGCATCCTAGAATTGTCCCTGTGACACTTTAGAGACATTTTTCACTGTCTCCCACCTTTATTATTTGAAGAATACCTCCACAAACTCCGACTCCACTCCACTATAAACTGTCTCTGCTGTGTGAGCAGACTTTCTAGGCATCAGAGAAAGCCCTGAAGCAAAAATGCACAGTAATACCATAGAGTTCACTTGAGGTGGGACTAGATCAATTTCATGAAGCTATCTAGCTTATCTGTCCTTTAAGCAGGTGAGAAGGGGGCATAGGTGGTGCAGGCCAGAACTAATGACCACTACATTGTATTAAATATGCCTCCTTCAACCTAGTCTGTGATTTCACCTTTCACATTTTATTTACCTTGTTTTCCTTCCCACTACCCACTGCTTTCCCAAACATACTACTCTTTCTTCCCATCTGTGAATTGTGATCAGCAAAGACCAAATGAAATCTCAGTTACTTCAAAAAACCTAGGACTATTTGCAGTTGAAAGTATCTTCCGCTCATCTTTTTTTTTAAATCTTTTGTTTTTTAATATTTATTTATTTTTAATTTATTTTTTTTGACAACTCATACATAATTTTACTTAACAAAGTAATATGAATTTCACAGTATTTGTTGTAATACATGGTATTGTCTTACAACCA
>NW_004524937.1:295678-296526 GCF_000260255.1 Octodon degus
TAGACATTTTCAAAATGCAGGGAAGGTTATATATTGAAGTAGTACTAGGTTAATTTACAGATTAAATGCATCTTTCTGATAATTAAGATATCAGGTATAGGTTGGACAAGAGCAAAAGTCAGGAACTTTCATTCTTCATAAATGGTGTGGCCATCAGTCCTGATGTGTCAGCTTGCATGGATGAAGAAATGCCTAATAAGTTAATAAAGCACAGTTCTAAAATGCCTCTGTGTAGCATTCCTGGAGGCAATGGACATGAAGGCCAGCACACTCAAGAGAGATCCTCCCAATGAGCTTGTGGCAAGGGTAGAATGAACAGGAAATAAGACTACTGCATCTCTTAGAAGCTCCTATTTGGCTGGAGTACATACACCTTTTCCCACTCATGTCTCTGTGGATAGCAGGTTCTAATATCTTCAGCCTCCCAGTGCAGTCTCATATTAGTGACTCTCCAAGGAGCATCCAAGCTCTTGACTTCAGACTTGTGTTGCAGCATGACCCCTCTTGCTCTATGGATTTTGTGTTCTTGAGCTGGAAAGATACTGAATCTTCCAGCTTTCCAGCACACAGACAGTCATTGTGGATTGTCCTACCTTTAATCCTGTAGATCTAATAAAGTCCCTTTCATAGTTATGAAAAAATATATATATTCTACTGGCTCTGTTTTTCCACAGAACCCTAACCAATACAGTAGATATACTGCTAATAAATACTCCACTAGCACAAGGAAAATGGGTACATTGACTAGTTCTTCTCTTAGCCATATCTAGTAATAGTATATACCACCTAAGAAAAGAGTGAAAGAGACAGAAGGGGGAAGAGAAGCAGTCCTAGATGTGAAAAATCTT
>NW_004524937.1:297546-299090 GCF_000260255.1 Octodon degus
ACTATCAAGTCCATAGAGCTCCTTGCTCTTCACCACCTGTAAGGCTCTTCCAGCTTCAAGTACCTTATTGGTCAAAAATTCATGTTTTTGTAATTTATGCTCACTTACCTCTGTTACTTTGATAATTTCATTCCCATTTGAAGAGAAGTAAATTATCAATTGTACTAAGATCTATTTCCTATTCATATTACTCAACCTAACCATAGTTTTATACAATACAATTTGTATCTCCCCTTTTTAGTAATAAGTATCATTCCACCAGCCAATGTTTGTCTTTCTAAACTTATGTTCCCCTGTTATAACAAGAGATACTATTTTCTTTTGTAACTCCATTTTTAAAGTCTCTTAAGCTCACTTAAACTGTAGGTAGACTCAGAAGCCCTAGTCCCACCCCCAGCCTTCCAACTGGAGTCAGCTGAGTCTGGCCACCCCTTCTCACCCTGAATACCACTGGAAAGATGCTAGAACCTTGCTGAGCACTTCCCTGTGCCAACCCACCATCGAGAGAGCCATGCAAAACTTCAGCCTGCACTCATTATCAGATCCTTATTAAACTGCAGCTTTCTCCCTCTTCTTAAAGAAGTAGAGATTACACTGAACACAACACAGCAAGAGCTGTGGTGAGCCTACCCTGCCCTCCCACTCTCCTGAGAGCCTTGCCAACCTGCACCCCACCCATCTAGCATCAATGCAAAAAATGACAAAAGGAAGGAACAAAAGGCAATCTCAGACCTCTAACCCACACAAGATAAGTCCAGGAGACAAGATCATAGAAGAACTTAGAAGTCATACGCCTGAAATTTCTGAGATGATAGCAACTGAAGTAAAGAAACAACTTCATCAGGCTATCAAAGAAATCAGATAAGATATAACCTCTCAGGTAAAAAATAAAGACATGCCAACATTCATGAAAAAATTGCTCAATACACCTAAGGAAGACACATTTTAAAAAATAGAATGGAATAGGAAAATGATGAAAACATTGAAAGGACAATACAGGAAACAACAAGAATGTATGAAACAGACTCAAACAGATATCCAGGACATTAAGAATTCTATCAAAAGCTGGATAAGCCTCTTGAATGAAGCAGAAAATAGAATTTCAGACCTTGAAGATAGCATTTTAGCTAGTGAACATGAAAGGAAATGTCTCTTAAAAATAACAAGAAGCCAGAAAATAAAAATACAACAGATGCAAAGTGCTACAAAGATAAATAATATAAGACATATAGGTATCAATCAAACAGCTAGATATAGCACTAAAGACATAAAAAGTATTTGTAGAAGTAGTAGCAGAAACTTTCTCTAGCATGGGGGAATCTGATATAAAAATAACTGAAGCATAGAGAAGTAGAATTGGCCATAATCAAGATAACTCATCTCTCAGACACATAATCGTCAAGATCTCAAAACTGAGCAAAAGAAGAGACTATTTTTTTCATAATTTTATTGATAAACAGATAGCAATGAGACATTTTCAAATCAAATCGGTAGGACAGTTTCAATAACTAACACATTGCATATATTCTTCTTAGTGGTTAATT
>NW_004524937.1:300492-304280 GCF_000260255.1 Octodon degus
TTCTTATCCTTTAAAAATAATAATAATTTTAAAATAAATAAATAAAAACTTCAGGTAGACTCACCCCCTCCTATGTAGGTCACCATAAACCCACTAAGAGAAGATCAAGGTCATAAAAATAAGAACAAAGAGTTAGAGCAAAGTGGAAAGCAAGATAACAGCTGGCAGATGGTCAACAGTATCTGGGAAATGTACACATCGTGACAATTTTGTGGCATTCTTGTAAAATTCCTAAATGAGATAATACGGTGATACAGTTGCTATGGAAACTTGAAAAGTACATAACCTGGGAGCAAAGTCCAAATCAGCACCAACATTTTGTTTTCCTGATTTGTCATCAAGCTGTCAGTCGCCGGCTTTCAAGTCTTGAGATTTGAAATGGAAATCAGTATGGAGATACGTTAATATTCAACTATTTGTTCAATATTACATAACTATATTTGATAATCTGAGCAACAGATTTGATAATAAAAATAGGTAAGATAACAACCATTGTTGATTAGCTATTCCTGTTTTGAAAGTCTGTAACATATGTGTATATGTGTTGCTGTATGTTACCTTCTTTATGTCTTTTTTTCTGTGCTTTTGTCTCTATTTTTACTCTTCAAAATAAACTAAATTAAATTTTTAAAATAAAAAAGAGAGATGCCTCAGAAGTAGATACAGGCACTCTTAGTAGTAGTTACTGAACTAAGTCTGGAGATTTGAACATGAAAATCTAATCCAATAAGATTATCTAATAATTAGATAATCTTATCTAATAAGCAATTATTAAGTAATTATGTGCCATGCCCTCAATTTAGAAAAATGAGTAAATATCCACTTTAATGATAATTAGAATATAGTAAAAGATATAAATACCTAAACATCTGCAATAGGTTATTTTAAATACATATGTGATGTAAACACTAAATAAATACAATTGCTTTGACACCTTAAAGTTAGAAGGAGAGGTTTCCAAAGTGTGGCCAGGTGGAATAGCAGTTTGTCAGACAGATGTAAAGAACCGAGACACAAATATAAATTAGAAAAACTATGTGATGCTAAAATGAACAAAGGCAAGCCATAGAAGATTAGATTGAAGAAGTTTAATAGGAAAGTGCTTAGTGCTATAATCTTTGAGATTTAATCCACAGCAAATACAAAGTGACCACAAGCTTCTAAGCAGAGCTGTCATACTCTTTGCATTTTAGAAAAATTATCCTGGAGTAGAGTAACATGTGCCTGTGAAAGTCTGAGGGCAGACTATTGCAGCAAAGCACGAGAGGCAGTGTTAGCAGTTACAGGATGATTGCAGCTGTCCAAAGGAGAGAAGTACACACTCAAAGAAAGGCAGTGCAGTGAATGATCCATAGGTGAATTCAATCTGATTTAAGGAAAATTTAGGAGCAGATGACAAATACCTAAGAAATGTACCCACAAAATATGCCCACAGAAGCACCCTGCTGTGCCTGGTTACCCATTCCCCAAAGGCTTTCTTCTTTGCTCTCCCTCCTCACAAGGCCCCCCACATGGTCAGGTTCAGTGACCTGCTCAGCTGTTTCTTAGCTTTTTCCTTCCTGACTTTGAGCTTTGATCTTCACTGTTCCTCAAATCTTGGTTTTGGACAGCAAAGGTCCTTGGTTCTAAAAGCATGGTAGGGTGATCCAGCAGACCCACCTGAGCAGACAAGACTGTGACCCTGACACAGAGCCAGCACGGCGGACCAAAGTCAAAACTGATTTTGACAGGAAGGAAAGCTTCCTGAATGGACAGATCTTAAGACCATATAGCTAAGTGTCATATATCAGGCACAGAAAATTAAATATATCCTGGTTTCCCCTTATATGAGAACTCCAAAATATAAATAATACAATAACTTGTTATTTAATTTAAATTAACTTAAAGAAGTAAAGAGAGATGGTAGGAAACAGGGAAATAGACTTTGTAGAAATGGGGAGGGAATTTAGGGAATAAAGAAAAAGGAAAAATGGAGAAAGGGACTAGTGAAAATAATCACAATGTGATATTTTATGTAATAATGCCCCAAAGTGCATGTAATTACTAGGCATCATAAATATATACCGCTAATAATAATATTTTTAAAAGAACAAAAGCTCGCTGGCTTGCTAACACTTTTCTATGGAATTTTTTAGGATTTAGAGAATTTACCCCTAAAATTTTTGAGTGTGTTATTAGATTGAATGCCATTTAGATAAATGAACCATTTAATAGTGGATGGTTCCTATACCAGAATTATTCAGTTGGATGCCCTAGAATGAGTTAATTGTGTGCTTAATGCTCAGAGAAAGTTAGTTTAGGCCAAGTGCCTTGTAAACTTTTTTTTGGAAACTTGAGTCCTGCATGGTAAGGCTTTATCAATATCTATCACTCTGTATGGCAAAGGTGCCAGAAACAAATGTATTTAGTCAAATAGTGTTTAACTGAGGTTTAAGAGAGAACTCATTCTTCCAGAAAAACAACCCAGTTAATTGTTTTCGGCATACAACTACAGAACTATACCGCATTTGTTATTTGATGTATATTGAGCAAAATTCATGCCAATCGTTACTCAGCCATTCATGTGTGCTTTGGTCACTTCAGCCTTCCTTTCAGGGAGCTTTGATCATTTATGCACAGCTTACTATATTTGTCCCACAACTTCTCAGGACCAAGGGACTGTTTCCAGCTTTTCTGAGCACTTACTACCTCCTGCTCAATATCTTTTCCAAAACATCCCTGAACCTAAAATTTCCTTTCTTCCCTTCCTCCAGTTCCCACCAAACAAGAGTGCTATTGCACCTTCTATGGTAGGTGGTAGAGGAAAAGTAATTAAAATGCTGCACTAGACCAGTTGATGGTAAACCTTACATGGTAGGAAGCATGCTCTCCATAACCGTTTTTAGAAGAATCTGCTGTTCTACATAGGTCTTTGATTGGTGGGTTGTGGGCAGGAGTCACTTTTGAAGTGTAGGGAGGTTTTTGGGGGTTTTTTCTCATTTATTCAGGTGGACTAGATACCTGACATTCAATTACAGAGATTATCTTCTGAACCAAAGACAACCCATGCTTAGCCTTAGGTCTTATAAAAGAAGCATCTCATCAGGAAACTTGGCTTGGTCTTACATTTCTTACAATCAGTAGTTGAAGTCCTTCCCTAAAGCTATGTGGTTACATTCGAAATTTTTCTAGATAGGCTTTTACGGTTTCTAGTCAAGATAAAAGGTATATTGATTGTCTAGTGCATTTTTGTCTTTGTCAGACATCAAAATATCTAGCTAGGAAGTGAGCATTAGATGAAAACAGTGGTGAGGCAGTGACAATAATGCACACCGTCTTGTCACATTTAATTAATTTGGAAAGTACAAAGCAGGGTGTTACATCTTCACAACATTACTCTAACATTAGCTCATTGTCATTGTATATGAACAAACTTTGCCTTTGAAAATCTCTGTTGGGGCTCGAGAGATAGTTCAGTGATCTAAAACACCTGTTTAAGCAAGCTTAGGCAAAACACAGGGACCGCAGTTCAGTCCTCTCCTACACCACATGCCGGCCAGCCACAAAGAAAAAGAGAAGAAAATCTCTGCTATCAGGGCCAGCGAAATAGCTCAGCAGACTAAGCACCTGTTTAGGCAAGCGGAGGGAACTGGGTTCTATCCCTGGCATCATACACCATGTGGGCCTCATCCCTGGGCATGCTGAGCAGGCCAAAGAGACAGTGCTGTAATCCCAGCGCTGGGGAGGCTGAAAACAGGAGGCACTACAAGTTCAAGGTGCATACTGAGGCTCTGGACCAAACACATTAA
>NW_004524937.1:304435-331682 GCF_000260255.1 Octodon degus
GGAAATTTCTGCTATCACCTCTTAAAAGCAAACCATTCACACATACACACATGCTGTTTGTTATTAATGTTCTTACAGTCAGCTCAGCCTCCAACTTCAGTTCAAACTGTTGCTTCTTCACACCGGATGAAATCATGGTTTGCATTTCTTTCCCTTCCAATCCCTTATTTGAAGTAATGAAAAACACGCTTCTTTCAATATTAGACGCACTCCGCAGTATAAGCAGACACTCAAATTCCCTTAAGCTGAACGCTGCTTCGGAGGGAGCCCATTGTATATTTTCCTTCCCCTCATAAAGCTCCCAGTGTCCCTAAGCTAAAGAATCACAGCACTAAGTTTCAATAAACTGAAGAGATCACCCCTCATACACGCTGTGACAGAACTTGGCTTTCAGTCCAGGTGAGCTGAGACCCAAATCTGGGCTACATCCCTGCTACCAAAACTGAAAAGCAACCACAAAATTTATAACGGGTCCCTGAAAGGAATGGATAGAAGGCCGAGTTCTGCTAGCTGATTCTCTCCGCAAACCTTTACTGTGTTTCTCCTCTGTGCCAGGCCTTATCTGGCTCAGGCAATAACAAAGATGAACAATGACAGAGCATCCTTTTGCCTTCCTTACCCAGGCTCATAGTTTGATGAAACAGACAGATGGTCACAGTATAGTGTAATGTGTGCTGCGGCAGAAAAAAAGATGGCAACCAGGAGCATCGGCTCCTAGCCCACATATGCGGGTAGGCAGTGCAAGGGAGCACCGCGAAGAGCTTTCTGGGAAAGGAGGCATCTGAGAGGAGGATCTCCATTTTTACTTACATTATTTTTTAATTTCTCTGACTTCATATTTTATTGCAACTTCAGGCTTACAGAAAGTTGCAAGAATAATACCAAGATTTCTCCTACACTCTTTACTAAGACTTTATTTTCTTATTTTATTTTTTAGAGTACAAAATGGTATTAAAACAGAAAAATTACAAATGATACAGAATTTTACTAAATAAAATAATACTGATCTCACAGTATTTGTTGTAATGCATAGTGTTGCCTTCAGAATAGTTGTTCATATCATCAGACATATACATGCCAAATTGGAAGAAGAAAGAAATATATAAGAAATTAAGAAGGGAAAGAATTGAAAAAAGGAAACAAGACAAATTAAGTATTAACTGCACTATTCCATAGACCACCAAAAATCCACAGTACAGTTGTTCAAATATTTTTGCACCCAAAAAAATAAACGGTTTTTAAAAGCTAGTTGAAAGTAATTCCCACAAATGATTACTCTAAAATACTCCCGCTTGCTTCCTAAAGGCAAGGACATTTTATTCAATAGCCTACAAGTAACAAAATCAGAAAGTTGATACTAATACAATACTCTGATGTTACCCATAGATCTTACTTAAGTTTCTGTGCCCAGGTATATTTTATAGCAAGAGAAACTCCCAGCGCAAGTTCCACATTCAGTTGTCATATGTCTTTAGTACCTTGTAATCTGGAACAGCTCCAAAATCCTCCTTTAACTTTCATGGTCGTGTCCCTTCTGATGTACACAGTTTGGTTACTAATTTGAATGTTCCTCAGTTTGCATTTGTCTGATGTTTTTTCATGATCATATGTAAAACAAGCATTTTTTGCAGAAAGACCACAGAGGCGATGTTGTGTTCTTAGGTGAGTGTTGAAGAAGAGGCGTTGCTTGTCTAACCTATTGGCATACTAATTTATTTTTACGTGCAGTCATAGGAGGACAGAAGGAAGAAAGAAACCAGATAGGATAACATATTATCGGATAGCATTTTGCCCTTTTTTTATGTATTTGGTATTCCCTACACAGCTCGGACTGTAATGATCCTCCTGTTTTCAGCCTCCCCAGCGCTGGGATTACAGGCGCGCGCCACCACGCCTGGTCTTGGTGGCTGGCTCAGCGCACCTGAGGTCAGAGCCAGCAAGGCATGTTCAAGTATTCACTACGTTCTAGCTGCTATACATGCAGGCATTATACAAGTTAACTCCATCACCCTCACCTTCTTCTTACTACCTCCTCTCTTCAACTTTTCTCATTGTTCAGGTAAGGAAGGCTGAGGTGCAAAGAGGTGACGAAGCTAGCAGACAACATAAGTAGGATTTAAATCAAGGCATTCTGTCAGCAGAAGAAACTTGGTGAAAGCGAAACTCTTACAAAAAAAAAAAAAAAAAAAAAAGCTTTGGAAAACGGTACGCATGCAACTGGTCCGAGAAACTGCGATTAAGGGAGTGTGGCTTGTAGCTGTGGCGCGCTCGCCCTCTACCGGCGACATCAAGTCATTGCATGATTTTGACTGCTTTCCCCTGGATCGGATGGCGAAGGGGGCTGGGTGTATGGAAGAGAACCTTCCTGACCTTCCTGCTGCGGCCCTGAAATTTGTGCAAACCCCTTGAATTATGTCTGATCTATACACAGGCTTCAGGAAGAATCTGGCATTCCTTCCGTCTCTGTTGTCTAGGCACCACAGTCCCCACCACCTTGTAAGTGTTGCTGAGCACCTAAATCCCGAGCCCCGTTCTGCGTTTCTTTTCTAAAACTTCCCTGGAGAATTTTTTTTTTTTTTAACCAAGACAAATTTGGAATCCAGTGAAGCAGCAAGGAAGCTAAAGTTGAATTAATCAGAATACAATTCCCAGACAGCACAATCATTGCCGCTGAGGAAACCTGTAGGGAAGATGTTTGTCCCTGAAAAATATTTGAAAAAGATCCAGCGCCTCTGAAGCAAAGTCATCTCGCCATGGGCTCTGAAGAGCCAAGATCAAACCACTAAGCAAATGTGATGATGAAGAGAGAAAATTCCTCGGAGAGAATCATAAGTAGCCTCTATTTTCAATCAAATTCCCCCTCTCTTCACAGATAAAAGCATGTCCCTGTGAGATTCAGAAACCTCTGGGGCTTCCACAATATTCTATCCTTTTTTTCTACTAAGAGGAAGAACTGAAGGCAAAATGAGCCTCAAAGACAATAGGATGATCTTAAAAGATGAGCACACTGATTCATCCCACAGATGGACTTGACGAAATAGAAAAATGTGTTTAAATTACCCCAAAATACACACAATTGGCAATTTTGTGCTTTTGCTCAATGGCAAATATGGATATGATTGTGGGCATTATCAAGCCATTTCTAACCTCCAAGAAGATTAAGGGTTTGGGCGATAGCTCAGCGGCCTACGCGTCTGCCTGGCAAGCTCAAGGACCCGGGTTCAATGCCTGGTATCGCATGCTGTGCTGGTCCCAGAACCCTGGCACATCACGCCAACCACCGAAACCAGGCAGAGTGGTGCACGCCTGTAATCCTAGTGCTGGGGAGGCTGAGACAGGAGGATCACTTCAAGTCCACACTGTGTAGTGAGATCCTGTACCAAATATATAAATAAATAAGAGATTAAAAAATTAAAAAGACGAGTGAGATCTTTTCTGGAATTTTGAGAATGTTGTTGCAAGAAAGCCCTATGTGAATATTAACTTAAGTTTTAGACATTCACCCATCAGACTGAGAGACACAAGTATATCCGCATATGGCTGCTACCAGGCAGAAGGCTAACACCTTTGCCCACAGATCGTAACAACTGAGCAGATCGTGCCTCAGTAAGGTGTAAGACTATCACTGGAAGGACTTCTTGTTTATTTTAATACATCATCAAGAATTCCACTACTATTATGGACTACTGGACTATATTGGAATATTTTGCTGAATTCACACCCCTACAATATTTAAATGACAATGGAATACCCTTCTCTACAAAACTAACCAAAAAAGGAGATACAAATGAAGGAGCATTTTGTATCTGTATATTCAAAAGTTAGGCTAGATATACAGCTATTTTCTCTTAATTAAATGGGAACAAAGATTTGTTCTAATAGTGTCTGTGGACAGGGTATCATGTCTGCATCCTGTGCTATGAATAACCACTAAGAAGACAACAATATGCAATGTATAAATTATTGAAACTGTCCTACTAATCAGTTTTGAAACTGTCTCATTGCTACTCTTTGGTCAATAAAATTATTTAAAAAAAAAAGAATTCCATGAAGAAATAGTCAGAAATCTATGTCTTCAGTCCATCTGGGAAGTAGCCTTTTATATCGTTATCTATTGCCATAATATTGCTGGGTAGCAGACAGCCACAGAACCTCAGGGGCATACGGTGCACGCATTTATGCTCCCATTTCTGAGGTTGTCAGGGAGATGGCTTTTCAGGTGTTGCCCGGGCTCACTCACATGTCTGACACTGGGGAAACTGTCTCTGATCCTCTAGCAAGCTAAACCGGGAGTGTAGTCATGGCAGTGTCCTCAGCAGGGAACACACTAAAACACAATGTCTTCTCAGACATAGGTTCATGGCATGCTGTCCTTCGGATTCTGCTGACCAAAGCCTATGGACAAGGAAGGCCCAGACACACGGGAAGTAGACTCTCTTTTCATTGAGGAAATGCAATAACAGGACAAAGGCTGTGGATACAAGGCCAGGAAAAAATAGAGGCCATAACTAGAATCTACTATAGGCAAGACCAGGAAACCAGTGCAATTCACTAGGCAGCTCTAACTTCCCATACTTTATATATACTCATGTTAAGTGCTTTACAAACAGTGTTTCCTCTACATTATCCAGTAATATTTAAGAAAGAGGAAGTTCTTAAGTGGTAAGGACAATTGTTTGTCCTTATTAGACCTGGAGCACCTCAGCTGACAGAAGATGCTATTCCTGAGCCTTTGTATCTCAAAAGAATTAGATAATGCTCTAGTGGGGAAAAAACAAGTCTGCCAAATTTGTTAATGATTCTAGAAAACTAACCTCAGATGCATATAAATTGAGTTGTGCTTAGCTTCGCAATTAAAAGAAAATGTTCCAACTTTCAAAAAAGTGTTTCAAGGCACTTTTTCAATGGCAAATTGTCACTGTCATTAATTTCTCATTGGTTCCTTGTCAATTTTTATTCAAGAGCAGTCTAGAGTTTAAGAGAAAGGAAAACATTTTTACTTCTACTACTTGACAACCTTTAGTCTACAAACTGTACAGTAACATACAATAAAATGAAATCTAAAAACTTAGGTAATTTCTTGATTAATTTCAATAATTGATGAAAAATTAAAATGTACATACTATTTGGAATTTTATTATTGTGAGAACTAAAAATCCCTTCTCTTTTATTTGTTTATTGAGTCTAGTTGAACTCTCTTATTGAATGTCTTCATATCATACTGATATACTTCTCAAGTGACAAGGTTTTAACCACATCATTTTTTCTTATGTTCATCCATTTCCATTCCATAGCTGCTCTATTACTTCTGTAAAAATAATATATAAATCAAAAATATGATAAGATCTCTCTTTTCCCAGTTCATAAATTTATAAATGTAATTTAACAAAAGGACCTACTATATTTAGCAGTCATCTTTACTATATTCCAAATGACTTTGACAAGAGCAGAGGCAAAGTTTAATCTTTTTTCTTTCTATTTTTTGAACCAAGAGTAAGCCTTGACCTAAGCAACATTTCTCTCAGTAGTCCCATTTTCCTGGAATGATATATGCAAAAGTCCAATTTTGCCACAAAGGATAGGTATACCTTTAAAACACTAAACTCTTAACAAAAACAAATATAGACACAATTTGAGATCTCACCCCACTTCCCCCACCAAAACTTAACTCCTTGACCAATGAGCACTTCATTTCCCTGTGTATAAGCTACTGTACCTGACAATCTGCCTACCTGTTCATATATTGCAATGTAAAAAAAAAAAAAAAACAATTTCAAGAAATAAAACCACCTCCTCTAACCTATCTCTGCTGATGCCAACCACATTGATTGCTTGACCTTTAATAAATCCACAAACTAGATGGTATATAATGTTTGAGGATTACGGATGCTGACTTATTCCTTTCCCAAGTCAAATTTAAACTCCAACTGCCCAGAATCAAACTGTGCAGCCTGTCTCAAGCTGTGCCCACTTTGCACAACTCTATCTGACATTTTGACACCACTTATTGATTGAATTTTCAGCAGCTGTCATTCAAGGACGCCCAGCTTTCACTGGACCAGCCTTAGTCTGGCAGATTCCCAGGGGCCTGAAAATGACCCAGTTTGACCCAAATGTGTATAACAATTCTGCAGAAATAAATAGCTTCATTTAGCTGATAACTCTCATTCATTTATGATAATCACATTTAAGAAACAGTGTAGTAAGAGACATTGAATTGAGGTTTTTCCTTCTTAAGAAATAAGGATCATTTAGTGCTCTCATTCCTGAGTGTTTGGTATGAAATTCATGGACTAAAATCTATTTCTGTCTAACAGTGAACTTTTAGCTTAATGACATATGATAATTTTTTGTACCAGGGATCGAACTCAGAACCTTGCAATTGCTAGACAGGTGCTTATGCCACTGAGATATCTCCCCCGCCTTGATATATGATTCTATTTCATAACCATAAACTCTCACAATAGCCACCAAAACAATTAGATAACATTCTAGTGGGAAAAAAAGATGTCTGCCAAACTTGCTAATGAGTCTAGAAAACTAAACTTGGATGCAGATAAGTTGAGTTTTGTTTAGCTTGCAATTAAAATGTTTCAATGTTCAATAAAGGCTTTCAAGGCACTTTTTCAATGACAAGTATATTTTTAAATTAAGCATATGTCTCACTTTTGCCAGCATATTTCCAAGTTGTTCATGACCTCAAAGGCAAAAGCCAACTTTTTCATTTTCAACTAGTGAGCAAGAAACTTCTATCAGAAATTACTGAGAGAACACCTCTGTTGACTCAACGTAGAATCTTAGATTAAGGCATACTCTATGTATCTTAGCCTTTTGCATGGTTTCATCTCATGTTCAAAGGCAGTGCAAGACACTAGCTTAAATTCACTTGAAATTTTTTTGTCTCTTGTTTTCTTTTATTACCTTTTTAAAAAATTACTTTAAAGAGAAGATAGCAATGATTAGTATGACATTAGAAGAAGTATGCATTTAGATGACCAAAATGACAGGTGTTTCAAGCATGGTTTTAGTATTATACATAGCTATCTTCAGTGTAGTTGCTTAGTTCACAGGTATCAGCATATAAAGTTAGTCAGGGTGATAATTCTACCCATTAACTGCTATTTTCAAAAACCTGATGAAGATTCTTAGGCCCATTGCCTTAACCATCTTGTTTACATAAGTGTATGGTTTTGCCCCTGCCATATTTCCTAACTTTCCTCCTTTCTCTCTCTTCGTTGTTTAAACCTTAAGTTCTCACTTTGCATTTAACTGTGTTATACCTTTATTGTCTCTCTTGTGTAAGAACTCAAAAGAAGAAATAATCATTTGAAAAGTTTTTACACTGATACAGGAGAGACTTTTTTTAGTTAAATTGCATGTTGTGTATTTCTACCTTTTGCACAAAATATAATTAAGTTGATTGAACATTTCACCACATTTAACATGTTGCTAATTTTATTTTTGAAATAATGAAAGGTAACAACGAAGCCCTTGGGGATTCTTCAGGTACAACAAAACCCTTCTGGATTCTTCCATTATATTTTGAAACTTTTACTCAAATATTTATTTTCTCATAGACCTGAAACAGTTAATTGTGGAGACAACAACTATGGTCACTTCTTTATTTATGTAACTCAGGAGGAAACAGTGGTCCCCATGACCTAAAATAGTGGTTTCAAAATTTTAATGTGCATCAGAATCACCTGCAAGACTTTTTTTAAGAGGCATAAAAGAGTTTGTTAGGCAGAATATTTTCTCTTTCTCTTTCAGATTTTGTTTTTTATTAGCACATGAGTGCAGTACATAATGATTACATTTCTTATGGGGAGCCAGTGCATGGACATAACATGTTTCAATTTCATTTACATCCCCTTCCCCACCAGTTCTCCTCCTCCAACTCTTCCCCTTCCCATTTAACAAAAGATCTATTTCCCTGCTTCTTATGATGGATACTTTACTTTGCTTCTTATTTCTCTTTTGGTTTTCTCACGTAAGAGAACCTATGTCATACTTAAGTTTGTGAGCCTGATCATCCTGTGCCATAATCCCGGAACTTCTGTTACAATAGATCTGAATTGAAAACCAACTGGTTCCATTTCTAATAAGTCAGATAATGCTGACATTAAGGATGCAGGGCCCACACCTGGAGAAATACCGCTTCCTAGCTACTTCACGGCAATCGTTCCCTACTATTTCTTTGATCACAGTACAGGCAGGCGCCTTCCACTCAGGCTAGCGTCCTACTGACTGTGTTTCTTGAAATGCTAGACCAAATCTCATTAACTGTTGGTAATTTCGCTGAAGGTCTGATGTCAAACTACAAAAAAGTCTGACAAGCTCTCCTGCTTTACCTCATCCACAGTCCCTGGAGCTCTGCTCTTCCTAAAACGCCAGATGCTACCATCAGATGTGCAATTTAGAAACTGTCTGCTCATAGCCCCAGCTGTTTGTGAAAACTGCAAACCCCAACTAATCCTTTCTCTCTCTCTCTCTCCCTACCCCTCATAGTATCTTTAATAGAACACACTTGACGCAAACACGAGAGCCAAAATAACTTCTACTTTGTAAGTTCTTTGACAAACTAGATTTAGTGGAAGTTAAATGATGCTCTGTCACAGAGAAGGCATGAAGGGACACTTTCTCACATGAAAATATACCCTTGACAATTGATTTGGAGCCAAGGAAGTGAGAGCATGAGGATAAATGTCTTGTCACGGGCATCTGTGAGTCTACTTTAATTTTAATTTAACAAACAAAGAATATTAAAGCCTCCTCATTCAAAAGAATAAGATGTTGTTTAGGGTCTTGAGGGAGCTAATATAAAAAAAAAAGGTTGATAAGATCAGTTATCAAGACAGAAATGATAACTAGACATATATGCTGGTGATACGAAGAGAAATTTTAAAGCAAGAGATATACAAAGGGGTCAGCTTCCCAGAGACCAACTGTTTCCTTGTCCACTTTAAGATTTTTTTATTTTTTTTAATCTTTTGTTTATCTTTTTATTTGATACAGGGTTTTGCTATGAAGCTTGAACTCATAGTGATCATCCTGTCTCAGCCTCCCCAGAGCTGGGATTACAGACATGCAGTACCAAACCTGGTCTCAGTGACTGGCATGGCACACGCAGAGATGCCGGGGCAGGCATGGCATGCAGTACCAGGGATCAAACCCGGGTCCTTGTGCTTGTCAGGCAGTCGTTTAGACTGCTGAACTGCCTCCCTAGCTCTCAGGTTTTATGTCTGGTCAGATGTTTCCTTGTTTTCTAATACTGGGTTCTATTATATCTATTTAGCACATTATTAGGAAATTAGGAGCATTTTTAAAGTGAAATAGACTATTCAGCAACGTGAGGCTGTTTTTATCTCTAGGTTGAACCATTTCTTGACCAGGGTAACATTCCTTCGACTTACACTATAAAATAGAGATGAACTCTAACCTCCAAGCAAAACACTGAAAAAATAAAAATGGAACCCTCTATTATTTCTTTTGCATATTACTTACAGTAACAATGATTTGCATACTTTTAAACCTATCTCATTTGGCCTTAAATATCCTTTACAGGAGAAACAATTAATGTGTTCAAAATATAAATTAACCTTATTTGTTGCTTAAACAAAAATATCTTGAGACCATAAATGCTCCTGTTCACATATACAACACTAGAAATTTCTGGTGTGTTCACAAATTAGTACTTTACAAACACTTAGAAACTTGGCTATGTAGAAAATCAAAAATCTTCTTCCTGAGAATACTATTTATATTATCCAGCCTCAAAAAGATATAATATGCCCACAGAGTAGCCATGTTGTGTATGACTTCACCCCTCAGTATTCTTCCTATCCAGAAGCTACTAACTTTATCTCTCTCCGTCCTCATTCTTGCTCACACGTATTTTATACCACTTACATTCAACAGTCTTTGTAGGCGCTTCTTTGTTCCATTTTGCATCTTTTTCAGCAGTAAATGATGCACGTTTAAAAACATGAAAGTGTGGAGTTGACATTGCTATGAACCTATTTTAATACTCTACTGGGTATAAAGTATTCTTATTCAAGAAACACTAAAGAATATCCCCCTAAATTAGGGTACATGTTAAGAATTCTGAATGTACCAACTTAAATCCAATAGTTTTATACCAGAACCTGAACAGATGTCTGTTGCTAATACTAATAAGTGGAGCGGGTTTCTATTAAACATATGTCAAATTTTCTAGCAGTTTATTATAAAGAGGAAATTGCTTTTTCTACCGACCTTCATTTACTCAAATTGATAGACTCAAATTTTCTACTTCAAATTTTATTAATAATGAGTCCTGTCATTGGATTCTCTTCAAATGCCGACACTGCTGAGCACTTTGCACTGTAAACTCAGCCCTTATTAGCTCACTTAATCATCAAAACAATCATTTTTCACCTGCAAAAATTTAGTTTTAAAAAAATTAACTGTTTTGGTTCACACTGCATGTAATGGGAACGCTCGCTTCCACACATCGAAATTTCAGAGTTCATCCATTAAATTCCATGCACTGAAGACTCCCTTGAGAGCTGTGATTCAAGCAGAAGAGCTCAAAAGAGTAAGACAACAGAAGTTTTTCAAAGTCTAATGAGATCCAAATGTCAACTAAAACTTCCCATCAGAACTATTCATTACAATTATCAGTGCTTGCTGCCTTACAAATAGGTTAAAGAGGAAATTAGCTAAAGTAGATTGTAATCACTTAAATGGCTTTTCTTTTCCCTTCAACAGGTGATTTGTTTCACCCAAAGTAAATCCTCCTGAGAGAATTAGATAAATAAGCAACCTATAATTGAATGCTTCTTATCTAGTCCTCCTTGGAAGTTAATAGAATTAGATTCATGGTCTCTATACTTTACCTATGGAAAAAGTTAATATTTCAACTAATATAACAGAGAAAAAGTTAACAATGACTTTTTTGTTATTGTTTTTGTTTTTATTGTGTTCGGCTTTTTTACACCTAAATCAGGAATATGAAAAGCACACAGACTTCTCAAAAACATGAACTTTGGCTTTGCAAATTATTTCACTATTAAAACAAATCAATGTGGCATAGTTCCTTGGATATACATATTTTATTCATTTCTTTATCCTTGGCCCATAGAGAGTCTATCAAACCAACACTTGTTTAACAGTTACAATTTTAATAACTTTCTTCTCAAAGAAATTCAGATGATGGATTTCTTTGAATGCAAAGAAAAAATTAAACAAGGAATTAGGTGGAGGGGTAAAATGTCCAGTAAACTTAATTAGAAGAGCTGGAATGTTTTAGCTCTATTAGAAAAATCTGAAACACTATAGTTATAGGTTCTGAAATTAAAACCTTACAGTACAAGTATAAGAATAAACCTACTAAAAACCCTAAACCATCTTACTCCTGATCATTTGTTTTTCCTTTGAATTTAATAGATAATTGTTCCATGCATCCTTTAGGGGCCAAATCCACTATGGTAGGCTGGGTATGGCTATCAGGAAAAAAACAGGGTTCCTACTTTGTGGAGAGCTAGCTGTGCCAGTAGAGGAGATAAGCTTTAAGATTCCTTTATGCTTTCAAGACACACAAATAAAAGCATAATCCTCTACAAAGCTGTAAAATTCTTTCCTAGGGAAAGTTCCATGAAACACTATCCAGAGTTTCTTAACTTTGTCAAAGTACGTTCAATCCTATTCTCTTCTCGGAAATTCCATGTCCTTGGAACAGCACAGAATGCCAGTCAAGAATGGACCTCTTCTATAATTTGGATACAGCATGTCTAAAGGCCCACATATTAAAGGATTGCTCCTCCACTTGCTACTACTAGAAGATGGTAGAAACCTTATTGGATAAGGTGCAGTGACATCTTTAGGTCACTGGGGATGATCAGTGCCAGTCTCTTTTCTTACTTCATGGCTGCTGTGAGTCGAGCAAACTCCTCTGCCATACACTGCTGCCATGATTGGTGCCTGATCCCAGCCTAAAACACAATCAGCTACCCATGAACTGAATCCTCCAAAACCTTAAGTCTTTCTTCTATTTAAGATTATCTTAGGAATTTTGCTACAGTAGTGGAAAGTTGCCTTACACAGCCTCCAACTGCTAGGGCTAGATTATGTAAACAAAGTCTAAGGCTGAAAAACTGCCTTGATCTCCTAGAGAGAATTAGTAAATAAGCTGAGAGTCTCAAGAATGAGACGCAAGCTAAGATCATGTTTTAAAATCCCTTCTTCATACTTATTTCAGCTCTACACAAACAGAACCAGTTAGGACTACAGAAAGATTCAATATTTGATGCTAAGAATTCTCTTTCTGCTATAAATGACAAAAAAACAACATCAAATTGATTCAAACAGTAAGGGGAATTTACACGCCCAACTCAGCTAAAAGTCCATAGTTCAAATACTCTCTAAGCACAATTTCATCAGCTTTAGTTTTCTTTCCCTGTGATCCTTTGACATTGTGTGTTCTATGCATTTATTTTTCAAGATGGCTTGTCTCATGGACATAAGAGCATTGCTAGAAAAAAATTGCGATGACAATTTCTTCTCCAGCATAATCAGGGAAAAAGTTGATAGAATTTTCTACAACTCAATAAAACCCTCAAGTTTTATTCTTACCATACTACCCCTGAGCAATCTCTCTTTGCAAAGGGAATATCATCCACTGCTTTCTGCCTGGACTAGGAGTCTCAATCATTTGTGACAAGGAAGATAGTTATCAAAGACTTAACTTACTTCCTTCCCAATGTAGGAAATATGATCATAGTAGCTCCTAGAGTGTGATAAAGTAGAATGGGTGAAAGGAAAATAATTAGAATAACCATTTTGCAAGGATTTTTGAAATTTACTATCTACCTGTAGTAATACGTTTCCTTCTCTACAAAGCAACATTCAGCAATCTGACTCAAGAACCCATAAAATGAGTGCAGCTGTATTTCAAAATTCTTATTCCAACCAAATCAATAACAATGCATAAACTTATGTGTGCTTCTAGTAAACTTTCATCAGCTACAGTAAAGGAACCTGGATAATATCCCAACTAATCTGTCAGCAGCAGCTGGAGAAAACATCAAAAAATTCACATTTTCGATTGTCAGTCCAAGTATTGTCTGCACTTAATCTGCAGATATCCAACTGTTAACACTCAGAGACTTCACTCAAACAAAACAACTGCCGCAGCACCATGGGCACAGAGCCCCATGTGACCATCTTCTTAGAATGTTAATTAAATATTCCATATTCAGAGTAAACTTTCCTTGTGAAACCTCCTTAAATCCAGCAGAGCAGCCTGATTTCTTTGCTAATTGCTCTGATTCCCAAATGCTTGCTGAGGCTTTTGATAGAAAATATTCTAAATGAAACATAAATTTGTCCAACTTAATTTGATGTCCTAATAGAAAACAATGGCCTTCACTATTGTCATGTTAGTCCTAATAAGCAACTTCCTTTTGCATCCCATTTGTCCCATCTTTCTGCTTCTCACTATAACATGGAGAATAATAGCATGTTCTTTGTGATATGAGTCTTGTCTCAGTTACTTTTTATTCATTGCTGGGACAAAATACCCAACACCCAAAATGAAGGAAGGAAAGGTTTATTTAGTGCACAGTTACTGGAGGTTTCAGTCCACATTCAGCTGGCCCCATGGCGGAGCAGCCTATGGCAGTGGGTAACCCTTCGTGGTGGTGGCAAAGGGCAGAAAACAAATGCAAGAGTAGCAGCAACAATGGCAACAGAGAGAAAGTCTGACTCTCTTAAATTGCATTGTCTCTGCCTCAGGCTGGGGAAAGTACACACAACCATAATCCCAGCAGTACTAAGACCCATAATCCCAGCAGATCATGAGTTAAGCACAATCTCTACAAGTCACCACCCCATGACTGCAGTAGGCTTCTGGGAGGACAACTAGACACAAATCCTCAGGGCAAGAAGCCATTATATGCTAGATGTAGCTGACATGCATTTCTAGGAAGAAAAATCATGATTATTCATTATCTAAAGTTTCCAAAGTTCTAAACTTAAAGAAAAAGAATACAGAGACAACCCTGAAGGGTGCACTAAGAGAACTTTTTTTTTTCTTTCTCTACCATTTCAAAGCTTTTCACAATACTTTTCTGACAATGGCTGTCAAGTAAAAAACAAACCCTTTGAGAAAGTAAAAACTGAGGTGAGGAAAAGTACAAAACAAAGAAGAAAAAAAGATACATTTAGGTGTATATGTAGAATTATTTGGAGAATGATATTGCCAATTTCTGCTGGTCTTTTGAAAGGAGCAGTTAATGCTTAAAATTTTTTATTTACTCTGATTTTTTTTCTTTCCTCTTTTGAATTTCTTATAACTTCTTTGCTATTGTTCAGTTTTTTTCTTTAAATGAATCTTTACACATTTACATCCTGTAATCTGAACAACTAATTTAAAGATAGCATCATGTAATACAGCAACCATTGTTGAATTCCTGTTACTTTCTTTAGTGAAATCTTGTGTCGTTTCTAATGCTGTTTATTTTCCTAACACTATTTTATATTCTTTAAAATAAAAAAAAACCCATTGAGAAAATGAAAAGGCAAGCCAAAGGCAGGGAATAAAAAATTTACAAAAGTCATACCTAATAAAGGACTGTTGTCCAAAATATACAAAGAATGCTTAATGATCAACATGAAAACAAACAGCCTAGGGCTGGGGAGATAGCTGAATCACATAAGCACCTATCTGTCAAGTGCAAGGTCCTGAGTTCAATCCCAGGTATCAAAGGAGAAAAAAAAAGCAAATAGTCTAACTTGAAAAGTATCAAAATATTTTAATATCCCATCAAAAATAATTGCAGATGGCAAATAACTATATAAAAATGTACTCTACCTCATATGTCATCAGGCAAATGCAATTGAAACAATAAAATATCTCTGTACACCTATTAAATTAGCCAAAATTCTGACATCCCCAATACCTACAAGGATGTAGAATAACAGAACTCTCATTCACTGGTGATAGGTATGCAAACTGGTACACCCACTGCATAAGAAAATGTGGAAGTTTCTTAGAAACCTAGATAAACTTTGCCCCGGGGCTCCATGATATACTTCTTAGCCTTTACCCAAAGGAGATGAAAACTTATGTTCACACCAAAATCTGCCCATGAATGTTTACAGTAGATTCTCTGACACCTGCAAAAACTTGGAAGAAATTAAGATGTCCTTTCATGGAGGAATAAACTTTAGTAAATAAAAAAAGTGTTCTTATTTTATCCTAAAGAGAGACCAGGTATCAAATAATAAAAATACATGAAAAAAACATAATTATGCATTACTGAATGGAAGAAGCCAATTGAAAAGACTACATTTATATTATTCCAACTCTATGAAATTCCAGAAAAAGAAATCTATTATGACAGTTAAAAAATTAGGAGTTGCCAAAAGTTAGAAGAAGAGAGAAATAAATAGGCAAAACACAGAGGATTTTTAAGGCAGTGAAATTGCTTAGTATGATATTATAATGGTAGATATATGTCATCAATACTTTTGTCTAAGCCTATACAATTTACAACACTAAGTGAAATCTAAAGTAAAGTGTAGATTTTGGGTAATAATGATATACTACTGTAAGTTGATTGATTATAACAAATGTACCACTGTGCTGCAAGAAGTTGGTGATAAGGATAGCTATAGGTTTGTGGGGAAGAGGGTATGTAGGAAATCTCTGTGTCTCCTCACTTTTTCTAGGAACCTGAAACTATTTTGGAAAACGTCTAATAATTTTTTTTTAATCCAGACTTAGTTTTTTATAAAAGAGTTCATGTTTAAAGATTATTTCAATGAGGAGAGAAATGTTTGTTGGCTTTTTTGTTTATTACATTCCATTTGACTTTAGGGAAGGATTATTAAATAGGGTTATATAAGTGGCCAATAATTTAATCAATCACATCTATATAATAAAGTCTCCCTACCTCCACCTCCAAGCACAGGATTTGGATGAGTTTCCTGATACCTGCACACACAGATGTTTGTGGAAGGGTAACGTACCGTAAGAGGGCATAGAAGTTCTACACCCCTTCACACACACTTTGCCCTTGGCATTCCTCCTATGTGGCTGTTAATCTATTTCATTTATAATATTTTTGCAATAAACCAAAAACAAGTAAAGTGTTTCCCTAAATTTTATAAGGCACTCTAGCAAGTTCAT
The DNA here is from genome assembly GCF_000260255.1 of Octodon degus. NCBI lineage: Eukaryota > Metazoa > Chordata > Mammalia > Rodentia > Octodontidae > Octodon > Octodon degus. The sequence goes on from NW_004524937.1 coordinate 320,607, forward strand.
GAAAACTGAAATGGAGGTCAGAGGAGCCAGAGATTGATAGTCAGCTGGTCAAATGCATAGGTAACAACCTATTACTTTTGACTGGTGTGTGAAATAGAGGTGACATGTGGGACTGAGCTATAGGATCGGCTGGGATCTCCAGGTAGATGGGGTCATAATTAGATGGGATTGGATCAGAATGGATCGGATTGGATTGAATTACAGCTGATGTATGCTGGAAAAATCCCCACAGAACTTATTGGTTGGTGGACAGAGAAACATGAAGGGTCACCAAAATGATCTATGTTGTGAAAATATAGTAGGAGGATCTGCCTTTGCTTCTCCTATACCTCATATGATATTATCCTGCCATATGCTACAGTTTCTCTTAAAACTATTTAACAGAATAGAAAAGAGGAGAGGAGTATTTTAACCCTCACTAATTTCTAAGATTACAGGACTCATATTAAGTTCATCAGTGTCAGTCTACTTTTTTGTCTGAAATGAAGGAACATCATTATTTGCTGAACAACTCAGAGACAATCATAAATCACAGCAAGATCTCAGCACTAGCCTCCTGCAGACTCTTGGTATTGTTCTTACAAAAAGAGCTGAACAACCTGTTCAGAAATAAAAGGCAAGTTCAGTTATTTTAGGTTCCTAACAAGTAGACATCTTAAAAAGAAAAACATTAGTATAAAATGTATTATAGTAAAGAACTAAGCCCTGAGGATAAATATCCCAGTTGGTAGAGGAAACTCTTTTATTGTATAGCACTGTTTCAATATCTGGAAGCTAAAATTTTAATGTTCTGCATTAGGTTGTCCAGTTTAGGTTACCTTTCATACAAAGGCCCCAATAACCTGAGCCAGGCTTGCTAAGTGCCCAAGCTAGTGGTTTGTCCAGAGAGAAATCCAGGGTATGTGTGGGCCATTACAGTGACAAGTCTTTGAAAGTATGTATCAAGTCATCAGGCTTTATTAGCTCACAGATCTTCTTCAGGTGCTTGCAGAGAAAGTCAGTGACAAGGGCCATAGGATAGAGGAAGTCAGGTTTTACTTCTTGGTAATGCCAAGTAAGGATAAAGGAATAAAAACCAGAAATGTTAATGTGGAGGGCAATCATCCTACGGAAGGGGGACAAATAGATGGGAAGGAAATAGAAGGATAAAGCCCTGAGTAAGCCTTTTGGCTAATCCTGACTAGAAAGAGTTAAATTTTCTTGTGGAGAAAGGAATTAACAAGATAAGATAAAAGCTGCTAAGGAAACAGGCATTCCAATCAAGTCAGCCTAGCAATGTTTCCCCAACTTACAGGGAGTCAAGGGGTGGCCACCTAAAGGACAGCCCAGTCCCTCTTTCTCCATATGTTTTCCTTTATTTCATTGCTAACTCTACCTTGTAGGTAAAGCCCTCTTAACAAACCCATAAATTCTTCTCACAGGACAAAGGAAACCAAATGAAATTCACATAGGAATCTGTACATAGACGATGGGACCTAGGGTAGAAATAACCAGATTATTACAAATTCTAGGTCAGGGGGAGTGGCCTCACAATCAATAAAAAGCAGCTGAGAACAAACAATCCTCAGGTCCACCAGATGTCTGGAGCCCTCTAGTCAGATTTATCAGGGTAGTTACTTCTCCTCCTTTTTCCTCTTTTCCAATGAATGTCCAGTAAAATGTCTTTCTTTCCTTAAACTGTACATCTCTAAATTTTTATTGGTATGTAGTTTACAAATCCCAGAAAGCTGAACCCAGGGAGGCAGTGGTGCTCCCTTTCACCAAAGCAATCAGCAGTGCCCCCACCCCATGTGGCATTTTCAGATATTAAAGAAAACTGGAAGAACTGAACATTGGAAAGAGTTACCAATTAATTCAAGATCACAGGATCAGATACAGTTTATAGATGGGTAACAGTGAGAGAAAAAATAAATCACTACCAGAGAAGATAAAGGTTACAATTATGTTACTGTAATTCATAAAGAAATAAAAAAATAGCTCAAAGACAAAGACCAGTCAGGATCTAACAACTGACACCGTGTGCTGCAGTTTTCTATTAAAACACAAAATCTCTCTACATGTCAGAGTTGAAATGGCCTAAGCTTCACAGATTGCCCTTGGAGAACTAATCAGCCAGCAATCTAAAACATGCCAGATTCTTAACATTGTGGTAGACACAATGTTAAATATATACGAACTGTGTCTGAGTCCATTGTTTATTGTTCATGCTATATCACAAGATCTTTTATTTGGCTTTGTTAAACTATTTTTAACTATACAATTTATTACTGAACATTATTATATTATCCAGAATAAACTCTGTTAGCCATCTAATTGGCTCTTATATGTTTTTGTTTTGTTTTGTTTTGTTTCATTTCATTTTTTATTTTAGGGAAGGTTCTACAGGGTGTTCAGGGTCTCACTACTAGGTCAGACTTGTAGTGATCTGCCTGTTTACAGCCTCTCAAGAGCTGGGATTACAGGCGCATGCCACCACGTCATCTCAATTGCAGTCTCGGCTTGCCCAGGGGATGGGGCCAGCACAGCAGGCCCAGGGATCAAACAACCGGCCCCTGCGCCTGCTTGCAGGCTCTTTAATCCACTGAGCAATTTGGCCGGTCCTTACCACTGCTTGTATGAATAAAAGTTCATAAACCAAAATATCTAAAAATGGGAGAATAAACAAACTGCAGTCCCTCTGCCCAATAGCATAATAGATAGTAGTCAAAGCAGCCAAAATTAGATAGTCAGATAATAGGTGATGGATGATAGATAGATAGATAGATAGATAGATAGATAGATAGATAGATATCTTTAAAAGATATAGAACATATAAATGATAGAAAAAATAGAAAATTGGATAAACAAATAGAACTGGTAGATAATGAGAATTAATTCATATGAAATATAATAAAAGCAACAGTTGTTAGATTAGATTCTGCATCTTTTCCCAACAGTATGTTCCGAGCTTCTCCATACTCCTACAAATAGTCCTTGAGGACATGCACTCTTAAAGGTACAACCCAAGACATATTCCCTGTATGTTATTTTTCTATTAACCTCAGATGCTCTCATTAAGAATTATGTGGCAGAGAATAGAACATTAAATTGGCAAGCTCGTGCAGCGAGGCCCCAAATAAATCTTCATTTGCAACAAAGCATAGTCTGACCTACAAGTGCTGTGGTCAAAAGAGAACTAGAGGAGAGAAGGAACGGAGAAAAAGCTGGTTACTGAAAATTTGAAGGACATGTACTATGACTTAGGATTTGGAATGAGCCCATTTGAAGAGATTGAAATCTCCTCCCCGGAACTCCAAATGTGAACTAGAAAGTCAGAGAGGCCCTTCTCTCACTTCTGATGTCAGCACTGCGTGATGCATCCCTAACAGCCTTTTTCTCTTGTGTCTATTCTTACTTAGGCTTTTCTGTCTGGGTCACTCTTCCCCACTTGTCCATCTGGAAAATTCCTGCTTGTCATTAAACATTAGTACAAAGCTACCTCCTATACAAAACTTTCCCTAATATCCCCAGGGAGAATCAGGTTTGCTTCCATTTCTGAGGGATCATAATTATACCCACAAATTTATTGTCAACTGATTCTTTGCCTGTTGATCTTCTCTAGTAAATAGTGAAATTCTCAAAGACAAGGTCTTCCCCTCATTCCCAGCACTTAGCATATTGTAGATGCTTAATAATTACTTCCTAGTTATTAAACAAATGGACAGATGAATAAAATCATGTGGAGTGGTGAAGAGGCATTTAACTGATCATTATGAAACAAAATGAGCTAACTAATAGTAGGTGAGCCATAGTAGGTGAGCTAATTCCTAAGAATTACTAGTCTTTCCATTTTACAAATAAAGAAACTGATCCAGCATGATTAAATAACTTACTCTAACAGATAAATTTCCAAAAACAAAAAAAGCACACAGTTCTTAATGATGTGAAGAGATAAGTGAAAATTAAAGCCATTTCTTCCCTAACAGGCTCTCAAGCTTTATACAACACTCTTTTACAACAATGTGGCACATTCATATATTGATGGTAGAAGATAAACTGTTGTCAAGTTTATGAATGTAGATAGCCTTTAAACTAGAAAATCTATTTTTAAAAACTCATCTTACAAAAATGCCTATACTTGTTTGAAATGATATACAAATGGGAATATTGATTGCTGCATAGTCTGTAACATCAAGAACTAAGGAAAATCTCTGCTCCCTACAAGTTCATATATAGTATGGTACACACACAGCAGGGATTTTCAACGGATGATTCCTAGACTACAGCATGTCTCTCCTGGGAACCTATTAGAAAGGCAGAAAGGCCAATTCTCAGGCCCTCACCACCAGCTTCCTGAATCAGACTTTAGAAATAGAGCTCATGAACCTATGTGTCAGTAAGCCCATCAGGTAAAGATGATATATACTAAAATTTCTAAAACAATGAAGTGCATTGCAGCTTGGGAATGAAAAGATGCTGCTGTCTATGGGTTGCTAAACAAGATAACCAAAATATTTTGTCGGATGAAGGGAATAAGTTGCAGAAGAGTGCCTGTTGTATGTTACTTATTAATATCTGAAAATCTAGGTGTATGAGAAATTCAAAGGAGTACTTACCTATGGCTAAAGCATGTAGGCAAATGGGAAACAAAGAATAAGAGACAAGACTCGGCATTATAAATTTATTACACTTTGTGATTCTTAGGACCACATGATTATATTAACTCTGGTTTTCTCCATAGTAGTACTTAGGAAGCAGTGAAGTTAAATGCTACCTGGTACATCTTTATTAAAAACCTGCAGAATTACAAACTATTCTGGCTTTTTATTTTTTCTTGTTTCTCTTTTTTAAGTTCTAATGATGGGGACAGCCAGATAGCTCAGTGGATTAGGTGCATGCTTAGGCAGAGCACAGCAGCCAGGATTTGATCCCAGTGTTCCACACTGGCCCCACCCTAGGCATGCTGAGACAGCCATTGAGACTGGGCATGGTGGCACGGGCCTGTAATCCCAGCAGTTGGGAGGCTGAAAACAGCAGGATCACTACAAGTCTGATCTACACAGTGAGACCCTGTAGACCCTGTACTAAATATAGAAAAAAAAATTAAAATAAAATAAAAAAGAAGTTCCAATGACAAGTAATAAAAATAAGGTAAACACTACACATACAGTTACCCACAAACACACACATGTATTTAAATATACAGACAAACTGGCTGCTGTGCTAGTGAGACAACTAACTGTCCAGTTGCCATTTTTAAGTTTAAGGACATTTCTTGCCCCTGTGCTGGAGTTTTCTTAACTGCAGAAAAAAACATTTATCCAGCAACTGCCAGCTTAAATTGGGGCAGTCAGACAGACCTGAACGTAAGAGCCATTAACAATGCAAATAGCAGGTCTCACTGATGAATGATAAGTAAATTAAACAAAACAGTGTAGCTCCTATATGGCTTGTAACCCTATAATCTAAGCAAAATCCGACATTTTAAGTACTTTCCAATTTATACAACCTGCTGAGACCAAGAAATGTTTGTGGTGATTATACTAAATGTTTCTATGAGTGTATTGCTGTAATTTGGTGTGACTCTCAGAAATTACCTAAAGATTCATTTATCCTTTCTATTAAAAAAATAATAATATAACACTCATCTATCTCATTGAAATGTGATAAAAATTAATGAGGGATAATTTTAACTTAGTGATATATTTAGCTCTTCAATGCCAGACATTATGCTGAAAGCAAATACCCTTGTCATAAATGTCTTATTATTTTGTCCTAGTTTCAGTGTGGGGACATTTGGACAAAGTTAAATCCCAAGATCCTTTCCTGCTGCCAAACTTCAAAATGGAATCAGCAGCAATGACCTCACCAAATCTCCAGAAGGACTGGAAAATTACAACTCCAGGTGGCTCTTTCTGGCTTCTATCCTCAGGAGACCTTTATAGGCCCTGTGTTATAGAGCACAAGACTTCCACTTGGCTTGTTCACTGTGCCATTTGCTTTTATCCGAATTTTCCTCTGATAAGTACCTTTGAAGTCCACATATTTTTGGAGACTACTGCACTGTAGATGCCCAACATGAGCCATGAGAACTATTAAACTGCATCTTGACCTGCTGGGGAAGCTCAAATCAACCATCAGTAATAGAATAGAAGAGAACCAAGAAAACCATAGCCAGCAATGGGTAGAATTGCTATCAGGGTACTTCTCATCTGTTTCAGAGACAGGCCATAAAGATTTTAGAAAATGTTTGCCAAGTGCTTTGAGTCCTAGAGAAAAAAATATTACAGGAATCCTTTGAGACAACGAAGGGGAGATGTTTTTAAAAGGCAGAAAGGACAAAGGGGATAATAGAAATTCAATTCAATAAATATTTGTTGAGTGCCTGCCAAGTGTTAGACCCTGGGCTCAGTACCAAGAAGCAGGAAGCACTTCCAGGACAGTGCTCTGGGAGAGGAATAGGAAGAGAAGTTTAATAACAACAAGGTAGATGAAAATAAATATATAAGAGAAGTAATTGTATATTTATGGGGGGGTTACTTGTTTATTTAATAACCTGTGCATCGCACAGAGGATGTACTCAGAAATGCCAAAGATGAGAACACACAAATACTTGGATACAAAACATAGAGAAATAGTTGAGAGAAAGAGGCCTCTTCCCTCTTTGTCTGCCTTCCTTTCTGTGCATTCTCCAGCTTTGAAATTCTAGCCATAGCTTAAACATTACATGTATTTTTATAAGCACTGATTGTAAGACTCAAAGTCTATCAGTGGTGCCTATTCTACCAGCTGGTTGCCAACAATGGAGGCAACTTGGAGCCTCTCCTGAAACGTCATAAACTACATATTAGAAGTAAGGAAAACAACTTGCTGCCTTTCTTTTTTACCAATTTAATAGTTAAAATCCTGCTTTCTGAAAAACTTCTGAGTTACAAACAAGCTCAGATAGTTGGTCACCATAATTAGGAACTCCTATGGGCTTTTCCTCAAGTATTTTACCTATCTGCTTGAAAAATTACAGTGTGAGACTACAGTTTCCGTAGTACAGTTAGCAATTTCCCTTTCACAATAACTAAAGCTTTCTCCATCTTTCAGTGCCCACAAATACACAGTTTGAAAAAATTATCTGACTCCTAGTGCTTCCGGCCCCAAGGATTCCTACTTATTTGCATCAAAGTTTTAGGGCTAAAACGTAGAGTTAACTAAATTAGTTTTTTTTTGTTTTGTTTACAATGGAAGGAACTTAAATCTCAGAAAAATAAAATAGCTAAAGTCAGATAATTTTTTTGTTAGCAAAGCAGGGTAAATAAATGCTGTCATTTCTTGTCCAAATTTGTTCTTTCTTTCAAGTGTTGACATTAAAGAAAACATTTATGTTCAAGAAGTTAAAAATTAATTTAATGCTCAGTAAACCCAAACTTACAAATGTTGTTTGCTGTATTATGAGATTTGACAGTTCCTAATAAAATCTTTCATTATTCTTTTACATTAAATTTGTGATCTCAACAGTGGTCTGATTTTAAATGAAGCATTAAGGGGCTAGAAAGATAGCTTGGTAGTCTAAGTGCCTGCTTGGCAAGAACAAGGACCAGGGTTTGATCCCTGGTACCCATGCTGTGCTAGGCATGATGGTACACACCTGTAATCCCAGCTCTGGGGAGGCTGAGACAGGAGGATCACTATGAGTCTGTGCTACATAGTGATACCCTATACCAAATAAACAAATAAGTGATTAAAAAATAAATAAATCATTTGGCTAACAAAAAACTAAGATAGCACAAATATTTCTGTCCCTGTTTATAAACATTCATTAACCACTCAATGAGAAAAGAATTTTTGAAAGTAGTTTTCTATGTCATTTGTTATCAAACTTTTCCCTCTACTTGCTAGAACCTATTTAACTCCATGGCCAAGTAACACCAAGAATTATGCGCACAGTGTTTGTCAGTTTAACAATGTTATTTAAACTACAATAGCCCTTCCAGGCAGTTAAAAAAGAATTCTCTCTAAGAATTGCACTGCAGAATCAATATAATGCACAGTGACAAAATACACAGATTTAATTTTAAAGTAGATTGAACCTCAGACATGCATAGAGCAACTTTAAAGAGATTTTCCTATGAACGGGTCATTTATAGTGACAGTCACAGACACTACCAAAGATGATCAATAGAAAGGAAGAGGAATATCCCCAGAGAAGAAAAGGATACATCAAGCTACTCTTATTCTGGTGCTCCAAAAGTCAACCATGTAACCAACTATCTTTATTTGTATCCTATTCTCATTTAACACTCTATGATTGATGTTTTTTCAAAATAGCTTGCTTACAAAGATAAAATAGAGTAGTCAAAAATACCATGTCTATTCACAGTGACCTTCAGAGGTATCACTCTAAATTATTACTTTTTCATGCTGGTTAATAGATAAGTTGTCATAAATTGGGTTAACAAGTACTGCTCCAAAGGAAGATGCAACTCTCAGGTCATAGAAAACAATGGACTATGAAAAATTCACTTTGACAGACAGTTCCTCCTGCTAGTCATTTCAGCTCTCTAAATGACTCATTTTCCTGACTCCTATATCTTCTACCCAAACACCAGCTCATACTAATCATCAATTGTACATATATGAAAACTAAATCTGGGAGGTTAATGCTGTGGCCATGGTTATTCAGTATAATTGTGGATTGCTCCACATGCATAGTGCTGCTCCTTGGGAACCTGGGAGTGTAGCGAAACCATTAAGTCCTTACCTGTATATGTGTGTCTTATCTGCATCAGACCTCCCTGTGTCTCAAAATGGATAGAACACTACACAGTCATGCAACCTTGGCAGGGCTCATCTCCGCTGTCCACAAAGCAGCTGGGTGGCTTAAAATCTGGGTGATAAAACCATCCGAAGGTGTCTTACTCATTCACATACCTGACAGCTGATACTGATACTGATACTTACCTGAAACCTTAGCTGAAAATGTGGCTGGAGCCACTCACACAAGGTCTTTCCAGGTCACTGCTAAATTTAGGATAGTTCAATGCCTTAGACAAAGCTTCTCAGCAAGTATAATTCTAGACTTGAATGCAGACTGGGCTCCAACAGCCAGCGTCCAAGAGTCAGGCAGAAGCTCCATCACCTTTCGAAGCTGGCCTCAATGAAAACTACGTTGCATCCTCCTCACTAGCAAGGAGTCACTAAGGTTGGCCTTTTCTTGTTTAATGTTTAAGAGATTTGATTTTTTTTTTCTCATTCTTTTTCATTGAGTGTACAGATTACTGAGTTTCATTTTGGCAGATTTGTACAGGCACATACACACTATCATTCTTCACCACCCTCATTGCCCTCTTTCCTGGGTTCTCACTATGAGTTTGACATTTAAGGGGTAGTATATTGCATTTAACATATTCTACTTATGATCACCCCTCATTGCTCATTCTTAAAGCCCCTCCCCTCTCCTACTCCCTCTTTTCCTTTCTTGTTTCTTTTTTATTAGTACATATTTGGAGTGTTAATGTTTACATTCTCTGTATGGAGTTGGTACATGTATTTGAAATATCTTAATTTCTTTTTGCCCCTTTCCTTTTTTTATCACATTTCCCTCCTCTTCCTACCCTTTCTCTGTCTCTTGATGCCCTTCCCATCTGAGAAAGCTTTATTTCTCTGCTCCCCCTTCTGCTTTCTTGTCACTTTCTTAGATTCTATGTATTAGGGAGAACATGTGGTATGTGGCTTATTTCTCTCAGCGTGGTGATTTAAGGATTTGCCTACAAGTGAAATTTCATACTTCCTTATGGCTGAAGACTACTCCATTGTGTGCACATACCAGATTTTCCTTTCCCTTCACTTGCAGATGGGAAATTAAGCTGGCTCTTTATCTGGACTGTATCGTAAACTGTGCCCCACTGAACATGGGCATGCAGATATTCCTACAATGTTCTGGGGTTAATTGCATTGGCTTGGCTTTTATTTTGATGAGGGGAATATCAAAAATGTGGACAAAGTATCTGTCCCTTGAGGATTCTATTAAGGAATCTATTATTGATCCTGCTATGCCATCTTGTTTTAAAGATCTGATCCTTTGATTCTCTAAGCTGGAAATCAGACCCTACATCTCCTAAACTACAAGAACTCAAAGATTTGGAAGGTCTTGAAGAAGCACGCAATTCACTTTGCCATCAACCTATTTGGCAGATGGTCACCTAGATCAAGTTTTAAAGCTTTATATGACAACAAGACAGGTCAGTATGTCACAAGCTTCCCACTGCACTGCAAACAATTCTGCTGAAATATTCTTCCTTATCAAAATCTAACTCTCCTTTAAAGTTCCATGTCTTGGTTTTATATGTAGCTGTAAGTTTACACAAAATAAATCTAACTCCTTGTCTCCATTATTTTCTCTTGTTACTGGGACAAAATACCCAACACCCAAAATTAAGGAAGGAAAGTTTTATTTAGCTCACAGTTTGTGGAGGTTTCAGTCCCTATTATCGAAGGCAGACTGGCTGGCACATGGCAAAGCAATTATTAAGAGCAAAAAGGGAAAAATAGCAGTGGCAGCAGCAACGGAGGCAACAGTTCATGGAGCAGAAAACAGCAAGCAGGAAGGAGCAGTGGAAGCAGTTATAGAGGTACAGGAAGACAGCAAGCCTCTCTCACTTCCTTGCACTGCATCCAGGCTATCTGCCCCAGGGCAGGTATAGCACTCACATCCATAATCCAAGCATTGGATCATGAATTAACCATAACCTATAAAGTCCATCCCATGACTGCATGAGGCTCTGGGTGACAACTAGACACAAGCCATAACATCTCTATTCCTCTTGGTGTCTTCAAATATTACAAAAAGTATCTCCTAAATCTTCTCTTTCCTACATTTAATTAATCTCTAGTTTCTTTAGCCATTTCTTACAGAATGGAAGCTTATAAGCTCTTCCCTTAACTCTATTTTTTAACTTAGTACAATTTCTACATATCTTAATTTAATTTTTAACGATCACTGCTCACTTTTATTGTCTGTTCTGACCTCCTTGAATTCTAATAGTCTTAGTTTCAAGTTTTGTTTTAACTGAAAACTCTGTGAATTCATTGACTATAGTGCTAAAG
>NW_004524937.1:337467-340252 GCF_000260255.1 Octodon degus
GATACATATATAGCTACATTCCCTTAATTCAAGGAATAGAGGGATTTGTTGTAATAGTGTTTGTAAATAGGATATCATGTCTGCATCTTGTACAAAATATAACCACTAGGAAGGCAGTATGCAGTGTGTTAATTATTGGAACTCTCCTACCAATTTGATTTGAAACTGTCTCATTGCTATTTATTTCTCAATAAAATTATGGAAAAAAAAATATAACAGAGAAACCAAATATATAGAAAGACCCTAAGCCTATTTTGAAAAAAAAAAAAAAGAGAAAGACAACTTGGATTGAGGTAAGGTAAGTAAGGCAGATAGCAATACAAAGTAAGGTCAGATATGTAGGTAATAACTACTGTTTAAAACTATTGTAAGGTGTTCAGGTTTTGTTAAAATTGGAACTAGTAGCCAGGTATAGGAATTAAAGAAATCTCCAAGACTACCCTCACTTCTGACACCAAATGCAAATTCTGGAGTCTCCAAGACCATCCTTAGGATCCATAATTCACTAAGAGGACTTCCTGGGTCATTAAAAGTTGTTACATTTAGGATACAGCTCATTATTGTGAAAGGATACAAATTAAGCAAGGAAAGTGAGACATAGGAAACAATCTAACAGAGTTTCCTGTGTGAATTTTCCCAGTTATTGTCCCTATGGTGGAGTAATGGGCAACACTAAATTCCTTTGGCAATTATGTGTGACAATGTGTTAGGAATATTGTTAATGAGAGAAAGTCCCCTGAGCCTTAGTGTCCACAATTTTTATTGGGTCTTGATCTTACAGATAGGGGTTGACTGCCCACATCATTGACTACTTGGTCCTTCTAGAAGCTGATCTGGAATCTCATGGCCCTACACTCTCTCCATAAGTCACATTGCCAAACAAGAGAAGCAGCAAGAATAGAGGAGACTAATATAGAAAAATTGAAATGAGGGAAAAGCAGGCATCTTAGGACCAGGCTGGTCATTTCCCACAGTGATCACTATTTACTAAAAGCATCTGAATTACTAATTTATCAAACTACTCTAAAGTTTTGGCAAAAATTGCAAACAAAGTTAATCAGCCATCTTCAGAATTTATATTTCCCTTTTCTTAAAAGTAGGATGTTTCCCATTTGCCCATTGAGTTTGAAGATTTCCATGTTTTTTTGATCATGCAGTGGCTGGAACATGATTTATACAGTTGCAAGTTGGAGAATAAAACAATTTTGGATAGCTCTGTAGATGTCAGATAATGCAAGACACACTTACATATGCTATTTTAACAAGTTATAGGTCAAAAAAAAATTAAGCAATTCAACTAGATCTAAAATCTTGAATTTATCTAAAGAAACATCTAAGAAGATTGAAATGCACCTCCAAGGTATTCAGCATATTCATACATTAATAAGTTTATCTATACAGTAAATATCAGTTTTCCACTATGTATCTACAGGATTCAGTACCATCACTGAAAATAGCAGGCACTGGTTTTCACTTATCCTAAGTATACTCTCTACATCTGCATGAGGAAACAATGACTCAACAAATGGTTAGCACCAGACATACTTGGATTAGAATGAGGATTCAACTACTTGGTAGTTCTGTGGCCGTAAACAAATTCTAGAACTTCTCTGGTACATAATCTTTGCATCTTCCAAACAGGATTAACATCACTCACCTTCACAGGTTGTTGTGATGCACAAATAAGAAAATTCATGCAACATACCTGACCTAAAGTAGACTATTTCTTCCTTCTGACCTGGAAGTGATGTCAGTTATAAGCCACAAGCCTATCCTTAAATCTCTCTTTTTCTTAAAAGTGAAGACAGAATCCAAAGCTGAAATACAACATTTACAGCAATGCAGTTGTACATTTCTCAAGTAGAGAAAATTTTATTTTTATAGTCCATTAGAAGATTCTAAAAGCATAATTCTAGTCTCAATTTTCTTCATGACTTTTGGAGTTTCATACTGTAGTAACCAGCCTCTCTGCTGGCCCCCAGGAATCTCTACTGCCTAATATTCACACCTGTCTCAGTTATTTTTCTCTCATTGCTAGAACAAAATACCAGACATCCAAGATCAAGGAAGGAAAGGTTTATTCAGCACACAGTTGGTAGAGGTTTCAGTCCATATTCGGCTGGCTCCTAGGCAGAGTGGCACAGAGAAAAGGGCAGCTGTTCCTGGTGGCAGAAAATAACAAAAAGCAAAGGGAGGAGCAGCAGCTATGGCAGCTAGCGAGCCTCTCTTTCTTCCCCACATTGTACTCAGCTGTCTGCTCCAGGGCTGTGTAGCACTCACACCCATAATCCCAGCATTGGATCATGAATTAATCCCAAACTAGAAGCTTGACCCCAATGACTGCATGAGGCTTTTGGGAAACAACAAGACAAAAACCGTAACAATACCTGTCAGCATGTAATTGTGTCGATTTATATAACCACAGGATATTGGGAAAGTGATGTACTGTGACTTAGGTAATGATCATTTAGGTTCTACCTTGCTGTCTCTTGAATAACTCACTCTGGAAGTGGCAGCTGCCTTGAATGAGAACATTCTATCATCCTTTGGGAGAGTCCCCATGGCAAGGACTAAGGTCTCTGGTCAAACAGCAGCACTAACTTGTCATCCATGTGGACATGGATCCTCCAGTCCCAGAGGGGCCTTCAGCCCAACCCATCTTAAAACATCAGAAGAGACCCTGACCTTTCGGGTCCTCCTTTCCAAGATGACGAAGAAAAGAAGGAACAACGGCCGTGCCAAAAAGGGCCGCGGTCATGTGCAGCCTATTCGCTGCACGAACTGC
>NW_004524937.1:348162-352408 GCF_000260255.1 Octodon degus
TATATGCAGTGTATTATTTGTTGAAAAAAAATAAATAAATAAAAATAAAATAAAATAATTTAATTGAGGTAAATTATCTTTCTAAACATTTTATGGAGTCTTGTCACAATAAAACCTAACAGCAATGTTAAAATATAGGATATTATGCAGAAAACTCACTGAAGTCTCAGGAGTTTGTATTATAAATATGGGGTATTTTTCAAAACAAGTGTTCCCTTTTATTTTCTTCTTAAATCAAAACTGATCCAACAAAGGACGACCTGCAGGTTCTACAACAGAATCACCAAGAACTAGGCCACATTAATAGCAATGCAGTATAACTGGATGCATCTGAAAGACAACATTGTTCCCATTTTCTATAGCTTATTAAAATAGATTAGAATGAATGGGGAAGCCTTTCCCACAGCTTTACATCATTCATAATGCCACTTAGACATAAAAGCAATCATCTATGTCAAAACAAGTTTAAAATAATTTCCTCACTTCTCTGACCTGGGTTCAGATTCAAAGGGGCCAGATCCCTCTATAGCAACCTTCAGGATTTAAAAAGGAAAGAGTCCACCTCCACCACAAATAACTGAGGAATAATACCAATAATCACCAGTTTGATAAGCATTCCCAAACTGTACTACATATCAAAAGCACATCAATTAAAAAAAAAAAAAGCACGTCAGTGCAGCTTTCTGGGACTTATCTTCCGAGTTTCTCATTCAGGAGTCTGAGTAGGAACTTGTGAAAACATTTCCAGGTAATACAGGTGCTCTTGGTCTTTGTAAAGGACCACCAGGACAGCTGTCCTTGAAAGAAGAGCATTTATCTCCATTCTGGCTAAATCAGGCCCTGACCCCATGTATTGACATGTATAGCGCTGGTTAGGATGTCTATTCATCTCTTCAATTGGCTTGAAGCAATGCAAATGAGTCCGGACAAAGTGCTGATGTGTAGTATTTATAGCAATGGTACAGGTCAGGATGCCCCACCTATAGCTTCCAACTAGTACGCATGAGCTAAGCCAAGTGATGCCACACTGTGGGTTGAGACTGAGGCTGGAGAAAGAACCCACGATGTCTCAGTGCATTAAGACTAGGAATCAAAGCTGAGGCACCAAACCCAAAACATAAGATATTTCCTCACTCTGTGTGATGCAGATTACTTTTTCTGCATACTTTCCTCTCTGCGTGTTGCAGAGGTGCTATCATGCCTCCTACCCAGCCCATCTCACAGCACTCAAGAACTTCCCACCACTCTCACAGTCAATCATCCGTGAACCACTCCCTTCTTCATGAATTAATAAGCTACAGGTTTATGTCTGGGTCTAGGCCTTTGTTCTGGATAGCCATTGTTCTAACTGGACTTAGGACCCCCTTGATTGCCCACCGCTACAGGTATGTGTTTATCTCTTTATTCTTGCCATGGGTTGTACTGGAAGTAGAAGACTAGAATTACTTATTGGAATGCCAATAAATTTTCCCTGAGATTACAAATGTGCACTTGTCCAGATCACAGCAAGGTCTAGAAGGGCTTCCTATACTCTAGAGACCAACACAAGTGGTGGGGGAAACGCAGAATCTACATAGTTTTAGAGGGTGTACTACATAGACGAGTGCTTCTCAGCTTTAGATGCATCATGAAATTGTTGAGACTTTTAAAATCTGAATGCTCAGGCTATATGACAAACCACTCAAGTCCTTACTAGAGGAGGGACAGTACAGGTGTGAATCACTTTTAAAAGATGCACAGTAGGGCTGGGGAAATAGCTCAGCAGTCTAAGTGCCTGCCTGGCAAGGGCACTAGACCCAAGTTCTATCCCCGGTACCATATGCCATGCTGACCCCAAAACCAGGCATGGTGGCACACACTGGTAACACCAGCCCTGGAGGCTGAGACAGGAGGATCACTACTAGTCTGAACTGCATAGTGAGATCCTGTATCCAATAAATGAATGAATAAATAAATAGAAAAAAACTTTTTAAAAAGATGCACAGTAATCACTCATATAGCAATGGCTCTCAACCTTGACTACATGATGGCATCATCAGGGAAAGTTTTTTAAATACTGTTGCTTGACCTTCACCCCCAGATATTCAGGGATCAATGGAGCTTGTACTGTTTCAAATTACTACTCATAATTCTTTATTATATGTGTCTGAAAAGATTGTACTACTTTGCCTTCTTGCACTATAATTTGTTACTGTTGAACCCTAGAGTGTTCGAATGAATAAAAACTTTACTTTCCTGAATTTTGATAGAGTACAGCTCAGTATTTTATAATTTCCAAGATAATCTTCATGTCATGTCTTTATCTACTGAATTTATGACACTTGAAAAAATTATTTTTCACAGTTCTTTAGGTTTTCTTACTTCATGTAACCAAAAAAAAATTGTTTTTAGAATTTGGCATATTGTAGGATAAAAGAAAGTTAGATTATTAGAAGGTTTCACTTTGTCCACTCTTTTAAAGGGTTGTAATCATTTAGTACTATTTTCTCTTAGAATTCAACATTTAAGAGTTGATTTACTTTAAAAACTATTTACAGTACCTTGTAACTGCCTTCCTTATCCAGTGACTTTTACCCTTGCTTTTAGCTTGAATATACCAGGAAACATCATTTGCTTTTTAAAAATTGTTACTCTGGTTATCTGAAGAGGCAGTAACTGTCATGTTTCTTAGTTCATGCAAAACACTTATTGGACATACACCATGTGCCATGCACTTTTAGCCCAACCCTACCTCTCTGAGTTAAGATGAGGCACCTAATACCAATATGATGGAGAGGTGAGAAATGCTGTTTTACAGCATCATAAACTCCATTTGATCTTTATCCTTCTGTAGTATAAATAGTGTGAAAAATCTTCACTTTTCATTTCTCTTACTGGTAAAGGTTCATTTACTTATCCACCCATTTTGAGTGCTGTTTAACAAAACATTACTGTGAAAAACATTGTGTTATATATTCACAAGCAAATTTTAGGTCTCAACCTCACCTTCAAATAACTGGTATTTTAAGTATGCAAGGTGAAATTACTTTTGGATTCACAGACTGACTGTATTATAGCTTAAAATCCTTATTCATATTTTAAAAGAGTCAGAGTGACCATCTTCTGTTAATTTTCAATTGGCATGGAATTTGTTGGATAGCTTCTAGTAAGAAAAGGTGATGTGCGGGGGGCAGTGCACACCTGTAATCCCAGCACTCAGGAGGCTGAGGCAAGACAATTGTCATGAGTTCAAGTCCAGCCTGAAATACAGAGCAAGACCTTGTTACAAAGGAGAGAGAAAGACAGAGACAGAAACAGAAACAAGAGACAGCGAGACAGAGACACAGAGAGAGAGAGTGTTAATGCAACTAAACAAATCAACATATACTTTTGATAATTTTAATTTTTAACTGTTTTGATAATTTTAATTTTTAATTTTTGTCATTGGGATTAAATTTTGTCCTGATGGCCATGTACAATATAAGCAATTTTATTATAAAGTTAAATAGTCTAAGTAAAATACATGATGCACTTACATATAAATAGAGGTGATATGCACAAAACATTTTATACAGGAACTGTCCTGGAAGATTTATGAAAGCATGTGGAGTTGCACCTAAAATTATGTAATATAGTAACTTTGCAGCAATTTTTGTACTTGACAAAGGAACATGTTTAATCTAGTTGTATTTGCTTTGGTTTAAATGTCTAAGTAGTGTCTTTAGTTTTCTCTTTCTCTTTAATTTTTTTTTAATGTTTGTGATTTGTATTGTTGAGAAGTATTCTTGGATTTCAGGGGCTATTCTTAATCTGTCATTTGTGTTGTTATTTTATAGAATCATCTATTGTGATATACCAGTTTTTATAAGTAATATTTAGATAATTATAATATATCTAACAACTCATTAAAATATTTTATATTGGAAAAAAAGCCTCTGCATGGGTGTGGTACAAAGAACAGTTGGGGAGTGACTGGGCCTTACTGAGTCAGACTTTCACATTACCTTTAAAAAGCACTAGCCCTTTTAAGTTGTTATAACAATTTTTCCCATAATTTTATGAAGAAATAAATAGCAATGAGACAGTTTTAAGTCAAATTGGTAGGACAGTTCCAATAATTAACACATTGCATACTGCCTTCCTAGTGGTTATTTGTTGTACAAGATGCACACATAATATCCTACTTACATACACTATTACAACAAATCCCTCTATTCCTTGAATTAAGGGAATGTAGCTATACATCTATCCTAACCATTTTTTTTTT
>NW_004524937.1:352508-356018 GCF_000260255.1 Octodon degus
AAGGATAAGGCTATTAAGAAGTTTGTCATTCGGAACATAGTGGAGGCCGCCGCCGTCAGGGACATTTCCGAAGCTAGTGTCTTCAACGGTTATGTGCTTCCCAAGCTGTATGTGAAGCTGCATTACTGTGTGAGTTGTGCCATTCACAGCAAAGTGGTCAGGAATCGATCTCATGAAGCCCGTAAAGACTGAACTCCTCCACCCCGATTTAGACCTGCTGGTGCTGCCCCATGACCTCCACCAAAGCCCATGTAAGGGGAGCTGGGGCTTAATGGACTGAAGAAAACTCTCTTGAGAAAGAAATAGAATGTTATACTTTATACAGCATGTTGAGTGTAACTGCCAGAGGTGGGTCGGGTTAATTCAGCCTATCCAAGTGTAAGTTTGTACTCTGAAAATGAATAAAGAGGAACACACTGGAAGGGGTTTCAGGAACATATCTCAAAAAGAAGAAGAAGAAGAAGAAGAAGAAGAAGAAGAAGAAGAAGAAGAAGAAGAAGAAGAAGAAGAAGAAGAAGAAGAAGAAGAAAAGACCCAGAGTCAGAACCACCTATGTAGAACCAAAAATTTTTATTGTGTAAAATTCATAAATTTAATCACTACGCAGCAATGGATAACTAATACATGGACAACAGCCAACTTGAAGAACCAAAAATCAAATGATGAAGTGTTTTTCAGAGATTCAAATATGATGTAAGGGTACATCTCTTTTGTTTTCCAGTATTCTTCAGCAGTTTATTTTGCAGGTGGTTTTGTTATTGCTGCTGGTGTTGTTGAGTTTTTCTCTTTGGCATTGGTTTATGTGTCACTAACACAAAAGTGCTGGCATAATAAAAGGTAGGCACACTGGTCATGAAAAAGTAGGACTTAAAAGTGTTACAAGTATTTCAGAGGAACTATCCCCAATGTTGCAAATATAATTTATTATCTCACCAGGATACAGGATAGAAACACAGTTTTTGGTTTCAGAGAGTTCAAAAAATGCACTGTAGAATTTTCTTGAAGTACAGATATAAAACAAACCACCAACAAATATTGCTTCCTTCCTACAAGTAAAATTGGGCATTGGCCACTGAGTTTAACCTGTCATAGTATCTGACAAACTTATGGGCACAAAATTAAACAAGGAACTGAGCTGATCCTTAGGAAAGACGTAGATTAAGAGTTGAAGAACCTGAGGAGTGGGATGAAATGCCATAGGGTAAAAATAAATGAACACAATTTTCCATGAAAATGAATCTCCTTAGCTAAATTTAATTTACATTACATACTAGAACATTAAAGTCATAATTCTCAAATTCTTCTCTTCCATTTTTGTGCTTTTCTTCCAAACAGTCTACATTGCATAGTCCATATATGCAAAGCCATAGTCACCCAACCTTTCCCTTACATATACATAATTCCTTCTTTTTGTATATATAACTATAAATTTCCATACCCCAACCAAAGAGAAGTGAAAAATCAAATTCTTATGACAGCAAGCTGAGGGAAAAATCAGGCTAGAGCTAAATATAAGAAAAATTCTGCATTCCGAAATACAAAGACTGTAAGAAGGCCTTATTTTAGCTCTGATAAAAGAATCCATATACCTTTGGCTTCTTTAAAACGGGTCTTATGTTTACAGAACAGGCTTCCTAGCTCCGCGCATCCCAGGAGGGCAAGCTAATCTTGTACCTGCTATTTACAAATCCACATTCCCATCACTGTGCCACCAGGGCCCTGAGCCACCCTAGAGAATTTTCCTACAGGCCCTACAAAAGTTCCAGCTGGCACAGCAAATCTTAGAGTCTCACTTACAGAGGAGACATTCTAAAGTTGCCAGAACTGCTTATTATTTCTGTGAAAATTACACTCTATAATTTACTTTGAAAAACTTTTTTTCAGTACTATAAAAATAAATAGAATAAAACTTTAACCAACAAAAATTTTTATTCTGATCCATAAGCACGATCCTTAAATTCAATTATAACACCAAAGACTTAAAATATTCAACTCTGTCTCTTAATCTTAGTTGCTATCCAAAACCAAGAATCATTCTAACAAAGTAATATGATTTTTTATGATTTGGATCTATAACATTGATATCCCTCAAAGGTGCATATGCTAAAAGCATAAGAAAGTATTATTTATCCACAGGTCCAAAATAATAGGGTCAAGGGTCTATGGACCGAAATCTCTGAAACCATGAGTCAAACCTATTCTGGTTCCTTTATTGCAGGTATGTTGCCAAGGAGACAAAAGCTAGCACAAAGTATTACTTGCATTCTTCTGTTTACCCAAAGGTAATATCCAGATTAAACTTTTGGATTATGAGGACTTAAATATCATGCACTAATCTTTCAAGATATTTATTAACAAAAATTTTTCATTGTAACAGTTCATAATCTTCATCTCTTCATAGTCTTCAGTTCATTCACTAAAATTTATGATTGCTTTATTGTAGCCACAAATTATTATCACCGACCCAAAAAGAAGATTGAATTGAGACAAAATGCAAAAGCATACATGAGATTATACTAGTGAAATTCAATATACAGTTGGTATACATATTTGACAGAGTGGCTGGGGCTATATTTAAGAAATGTTTTACTACTTCATCCATTAGTTATATATTCAGAATGCTAAAATATTTTGTTGGAAAGAAATAAGCAAAATATGGTTGTTTTATAGAACCTACATGTCTTCTTTTGTTGGACAAGTGGTGGCATCATGCACCATTGACATGCTCAAATTTTTTATCTTCTTTTGTGTAGTCAAAATTAGAAATTTTTAAATCTGAATTTTTAGTCAATATTATTTTTCATGTCTATTTTCAGCTATCCTTAGGATACCTTCATTTCAAAGCTGTTTCTACCACCCTGGAATATAGACTTTAAATTATTGGATCCCTTCTTATCTTATTAAAAAGTTTTTGCACATCAAAAGAAACCACCAACAAAGTGAAAAGAAAATCCACAAATTGGGAAAAAAGACAGCCAAATATCCCTCAACAACGAACTTCTGTCTAGAACATATAAATAATTTTTAAAAATTAGAGCCCCCAAAATTCAAAGACCCAATCCAAAAATGGGCATCTGTGATGAATATACATTTCTCAGATGAAGAAATACAAATGGCACATAAATATATGAAAAAATGTTCATCATCATTGGTCATTCAAGAAATGAAAATTAAAACAACACCAAGAATCCATCCACCCCAGAAATAATAGTCATCATCAATAAATCAACCAACAATAAATGCTGGAGTGGCTGTTGACAAAAAGGAACCATTCTCCACTGTTGGTGGGAGTGTAGACTGGTACAAACACTGTGGAAATCAGTATAGAGATTCCTTAAAACACTAGAATGAGAGGTCCCACTCGACCCAGCTATTCTTCTTCTGAGTATTTTCCTAAGAGAATTGAAATCATCATACAACTGCAATATATGTGTATCCATGTGTGTAGCAGTGTAATTTTTCATAGTTAAATCTTTGGAACAACCCAAATGCCCATCAACCAAAGAATAC
>NW_004524937.1:356118-357858 GCF_000260255.1 Octodon degus
TTGGGGATCAAACTCAGGACCTTCTCACTTATGCCACTGAGCTATCTCCCTGGCCCATGCTGAAGAAATCTTAATGTATACCACAAAATAAAAACATTTATTTATCAATTTTCTAACAGCTATGCTTAGAAGCAAAAATGTTGAGAGATTTTTTTTAAAAACCTTTCAATATGAAGTACACTGCAGATTATAATAATGTAGTGATCTGACAGGTCATTTAGATCACTTTTTTTAAAATGAAGAAGTTCAAGATTTATATGACCTCACCATGTAGCCCTGTTGCCTCTGTACTCACAATATACAAAAAAATAATTAATAACAACCCCCCATATACCAGTTTCTGCTGTAGCCACAAAATAGATAAGGTATGAGCTTTCTATGAAGAAAGATAGATAATAAAAAATCAAATAAGTAAATTGAGTAATAAAAGTATTTTAGAGTGATAAATACCTGGGTCGGTGGATTAATCAAAGAAGGCCTGTTATATAAAGTGACATTACTGAGACCCTAACAGAACAATCAATCCTATGGACATCTATCCAGTGAAATAGTGAAGTAGTGTTTTTTTATTTTATTTCAGCATTGTCCATTGTGACTTCACCTTTTTCATTTCAGAGTACCTTTCTTTGATTTTTTTCTCCTATTTTTGTTAGATTGGCTAACATTTTGTCTACATTGGAATAAGATAGGATCTCAGTGTTGCTTCAATTTACACTTTTAGAATGGTCTAAGATTCTGAGCACTTTTACATACATGAGTACTTATTGGAAAATTCTTACTTTTTTTTAGGATCCATCTCAATTGCCCATTTTTTTAATTTCTGTCAATTTTCAAGGTGTAACATTATAAAATTTTGGTTTATACAGTCTATGTATTAGTCCTTTTTCTTTTGAGTATTTCACAAAAATGTTTATGGATTCTGTAGGTTGTCTTTTCACTCTGTTGGTTGTTCTACTAGATTTGAAGATTTTTAAATTGATATAAATTCTATTTATTCATTCTTGGTATTATTCTTTAGACAACGAGGGTTCTGTTCACAAAGTCTTTCTCTATGCCAGTGTCATTAAGACTAATACCTATGTCTTTTATCTATTTTGTCTTTATTTTATATTTCATTTTATTTTATTTTTTAGACAATGCAATTTTTGAGACTATGCAGTTCAGCTTGGCCTTGACCTATTCGCGCAGCCCTGTTGCCTTTGAACTCACAATATGCAAAAATTATTAACATTCCTACTTGACAACAATGAATCCACTGAAAAGAAAATCAGAAAGCTGGGGAGATAGCTCAGCAGCTTAAGCACTTTCCTAGAAAACCCAAAGTCCCAAGTTCAAACCCTGGTGCTAAAAAAAAGAAAAAAGAAGAAGACAAAGATTTTCAGCAAACAATCCCATGCACTGTAGTTTCAAAATAAATCCACAAGAATTACCCTAAACAGGAAAGTGGTAGTGCTCTAGTACTTAAGTCCAGTGAAATATAACAGAGACGTCCAAGCCCAGGTGCAGCATAGGTGAGACCCTCTTCCACTCCACTGGGACCCCACCAACCACTACGCAGCTAAAGGGCCTGCAGTGAGACTAGGGTCAAAACCACACAGCTAATCCAGGAACAGAACATCTTACCAGAGGGGTACAGCAGGCCCACCTCCAAGGGCAACAACAGTAAGGAGCTGAGCACAGTAGCCAAACCCAAACCAGACACAACTGCATGAACTAGAACTTGGTATAACAGTACCCGAA
>NW_004524937.1:357958-369958 GCF_000260255.1 Octodon degus
TAAAATCTGACTTCCTAATTCCTATCATTTTGGGTTTTTTAAAATTTCATTTAATTTAATTTTGAAAAGTAAAAACAAAAGCAAGAACACAAAGCAGAAACAAGGACAGGAAACAAGGTAACATACAACAATATGTATGTTACCGATTTTCAAACCAAGAATAGCTGATTAACAATGGTTAATATATTATCTATTTTTATTGTCAAATCCATTGCTCAGATTAACAGGTTTAGTTATGTAACACTGGACATATGGCTGCTTATTTCCACTTTCAAGAAACCTTAAATTTTTTGTTATTGTCTCTCTTTGTCTTTTAAAAAAAAATTTGTTTTAAGAGAGTATAGTAATAATTGGTGTGACATTAGAAATGGTACATGTCTAGACCAAGATGACAGATATTCAAGCATGGGTTTTGTATCACACATTGCTGTCCTCAACATAGTTGCTTAAATTGCAGATATCAGCATACAGAGTTAGTCAAGGTAAAAATTCTACACATTAACTGCTATTTTCAAAAAACTGATGGAGATTTTTAGTATAATCACTTCAGCCATCCTGTGTACATATTTGCATATTTTTACCGTGCCTTTTGATTAGTGAAATTCTGTATCATTCCTACTGATTTTTGTTGGTGGTGGTGGTGTTATTTTTACTATTTTTTGTATTCTTTTAGAAAATAAAAGAAGTCTTGGCATACTTTGAAAATCCAGTTAGAATTACAATTTTTAAGGTCTAATTTATATGCAGAACATTCACTATTTGCCATGTATAATTTTAGACGCTTTGACAGATACAGTCACGTCCATGATCATGATTTAAAAAGTTTCATTTGAAAAGAGTTTTGAATTGCTGATAGAGCAAAATGTGCTGCCTAACGCCAATAGCCACTCCAGGTTCGGTTTGTTGCACAAATATTTCTTTTTAACAGCAACAACAGACCAATGGTAGGCAGGGTGGCTAGAATTTGGTTCCTTAGTTGTGCCAGACAAGCTCAGGCATTCTGAGGACAGAGAAATAGATTTGAATCATAACATAAATTATTATGTATGGTCTAAAGTTAAAATGGAATTGTACTGAATGTGATTAAATATGAATCCATTATTACGCTTAAAACTATGTGACTTGCTCCCCTTCGGAGGATAATAAACAATTACTGTTCTACGAACTGATAAGAAAATGGAAAGAATGGAGAATTCATCTTTGCTTTCTTTTATTAACTGGATAGCAAATGATGAACGAGAGGGTGTTTTCTTTGTTGAAGCAGAAGCTGCGCAGTCTTGCATTGTTATCATGTTGCAGCCCCTAATGAACTAAGAATGAATTAAAGTGGTTCAAAGGAAGCAGTAAGGCACACAGATGAGAAAAACAGACAAAGCAAAATATTTTCGGAAAAAGTAAAATGAAACCTGAATCTAATCCAGCTTCTAACTCCAACTAGCAATTTATACAGAATACAAAAGACAGAAACATAAACTGCACCATGGGAAAGCAATCAGTAAAAGTCAGACTGAAAAAAAAAAACTCCACAGGAAAAATGAAGCAGTTTATTCAACAAACAAATTCTCTGAGAGAGAGACAGACAAAGACAGAGATGGGTTGGGATCCTAGACTTAAAAATGATAGTAATAATAATAATAATAATAAAATAATAGACAATATTTACCCTAATCAATTACAATATGTGGACCTTATTTAGGTGCTAAGTAAAATCTTTAAAATTTATGATTATGAAGGGACTGGAAAGATAGCTCAGCCGGCTCAGTACTTGCCTAGCAAGCTCAAGCACCTGGCTTTGATCCCCAGTACCGCATGCTGTGCCAACCAGGAACCAAACCAGGTGTGGTGGCGTATGCCTATAACCCCACGCTGGAGAGTTAAAATACTATTTATGATAGATATTAGGTGTATCAGTCAGCTCTCTCATACAGAAACACAATACTCAAAACCATCCACTTAAAGGAAGGGAGGTCTAACTTGCCCACATTTCAGTCCCTGATTATCTGGCTCCAAAGCAGAGACCTGGAGGCAGAAAGAAGGAGCTGAGAAGCTTTTCAGCAGGAAGCAGAGCAGAAGAGAGCAGTGGAAGAGGGGAGGGACCAGACATGCACAGTAAGACCACACGTACCACCCACTTAGTCTTGTCCGAAAGTGAGCTCCACCAACCCCCTGGGTGGAACTCAAAACCAGCCAGACCAAAACCCTATCTTAATCACCACGGGAGATTCCGGCATCCCCGTGTGGAGTGACATGAATGTTGCTGGTGTCGCCCTGGAGAATCCACACCCTGAGTTAAGAACTGATGGAGATAAGGAGCACTGGAAAGAGGTTCACAAACAGGACAACAAAGATTTCACCTCACATAAAGTGGGAAATATGAAGGGGTGGAAAAGGAATAGGATTCGTCATCAATTCATAATTGCAGGGCATGGACGATGGGTATAGGAGAATTTATTAGGCTCTTTTGCCTACTTTTATATACAGCTAAAATCTGTCATGATAAAAATGTTAAGCAAATATCCTTGATAGAATTACTAATAAGATTTTACACCTGATGGGAGAAAGTCTATCAATTGGTGCCGCATAAACAAAATGTGTGCTGCCTTTCCGGGAGATCTCTAAGCTAGCATTCACACACCTCGCCCTGTTCTATCCAGGACAGATATCGGAGACAGATGAGGTCGCCTGCAGCCTGGGCCCTGCAGCTCTGGAACACTGTCAACTTTGCAACCACTGCAAAGGTAGAAAAAGGCGCTGCCTGTTCCTTTTGGTTCTAATTCCAAGATGGCCAGTCTCAAGGATCAGCTGATTGTGAATCTCCTTAAGGAGGAACTGGTGCCCCAGAATAAGATCATGGCTGTCAGGGTTGGTGTTGTTGGCATGACCTGTGCCATCAGTATCTTAATGAAGGACTTGGAAGATGAACTAGCTCTTGTTGACGTCATGGAAGACAAATTGAAGGGAGAGATGATGGATTTGCAACACGGCAGCCTTTTCCTTAGGACACCAAAAACTGTCTCTGGCAAAGACTATAATGTAACTATAAACTCCAATTTAGTTATTATCACCATTGGAGCACATCAACAAGAGGGAGAGAGCCATCTTAATTTAGTACAGTGTAATGTGAACATCTTCAAGTTCATCATTCCTAATGTTGTGAAGTACAGTCCCAACTGCAAGTTGCTTGTTATGTCCAACCCAGTGGATATCCTGACCTATGTGGCTTGGAAGATAAGCGGCTTTCCCAAGAAGTGCATTATTGGTAGTGGTTGCAACCTGGATTCGGCCCGGTTCTGCTACCTGATGGGGGAAAGGCTGAACGTGCACCCACTGAGCTGCCATGGCTCGGTCCTTGGGGAGCATGGAGACTCCAGTATCCCTGTGTGGAATAGTACAAATGTTGCTGGGGTCACCCTGAAGAATCTGCACCTGAGTTAGGAACTGATGGGGATAAGGAGCATTGGAAAGAGGTTCACAAACAGGTGGTTGACAGTGCTTATGAAGTGATCAAACTAAAAGGCTACACATCCTGGGCCATTGGACTGTCGATGACTGATTTGGCAGAAAGTATAATGAAGAATCTTAGGAGGGTACATACAATCTCTACCATGATTAAGGGGCTCTATGGAATCAAGGATGAAGTCTTCCTTAGTGTCCCTTGTGTCCTGGGACAAAATGGGATCTCTGATGTCATGAAGGTGACTCTGACTCCTGAGGAAGAGGCATGTTTGAAGAAGCTTGCGTATACCCTGTGGTTGATCCAGAAGGGGCTACACTTTTAAAGTCTTCCGGTGTCACCACGTCACTTTCTAGGCTACAGGAAGGTTTAGTTGGAGTTGTGCCAGTTGTCCTTTTTATCTGACATGTGATTGAAGCAGCACTATTAAGGTGGCCTGGGAAAACATCAGCTTCTGCAAGTTAGAAGTAGAAATGGGGGCGCCTGGGGAGTTAGCTCAGTAGAATAAGTGCTTGCCTGGCAAGCGCAAGGGCCTGAGTTCAATCCCCGGTTCCACCAAAAAAAAAAAAAGAGGTAGAAATGGTTCACAAAACCCCACTGCTCTGTCCTGATGTGGTTGTGTTGCACTTGTATTCCTGGTTAGTATGAAGTAGCCCAGCATCTCTGAGACACCTCACTGTGCAGGCTCCAGTTACTCTTCAAACAGATGCATGTTACACAGTTACACAGCTTCACCTACCAAGCCTTGTCTGACCTTTCCCCAGTTGGTCACAGCCTAGGATTCAGTGTACAAATCCAATATTGTGTGTCTTGTGCATAACTATTTTAAAGGATTTTATTTTTTGTATTATATGAGTAGTGTACATTGCTGTATAATGTAAAAAGAAAAGATCTACCTGTGAACAGTGTAACCCAGTGTCACACCAACTACAATACCAAATAAACCTTGAACAGTGGCTAATGTTTAAAAAAATGTGGTATATGCTCTTTCTGTGCCTCTGTGACCTAATCTATAAAGTCTGACCCCTGGAATAACACTATTCATGAGCTCTCATCCAGAGACTAAAATGGGAAGATTCTAGGCAAGGCTGGCTGTCAGCTCAAAAGCTGACTCTATTCAACACAGTATTCAGTAAACATTGCACTTACTGACTGGTAGAAAAAGCAGTAGTAAAAGTATGATGCTGATTTTTCATCTTTTAAATCCTACTGCAAGTTGATCTCTTTCAAATCCTGTTGCTTAATTCCCTGGGCAATCCTGGATTAATCAAATAAATTGAAAACTCTAGTGCATTATGAGACTAAAGGCAGAGACAAAATATATGATCCTGAGTAGTTATTTCGGGGGGATTTCGGAAAGTACTAGGGAGACATTATGAAGGAGCAGGTTCTCAAGACCTCA
The DNA here is from genome assembly GCF_000260255.1 of Octodon degus. Taxonomy (NCBI): domain Eukaryota; kingdom Metazoa; phylum Chordata; class Mammalia; order Rodentia; family Octodontidae; genus Octodon; species Octodon degus. Next base: position 362,815 of record NW_004524937.1, read on the forward strand.
CAAGAAACAGAAGGTAGCAACAACACATTCATACATTACAGCCTCAGAAACCAATACAGTTAATCAGTACACATTTCCATTCAGCATAATATCAGGTATTGTCTGATCTCTAAATTTTGTCAACAATAAAATCGATTATCAGGGACATATCTGCTTAGACTCATACTTAAATGAAGTCATAATAAAGGTGGTAGGTAAGGTTTTGAAATAAACAATAATAAACACATTTTACATCAATATTTGATTCTTAGATCAAGTTCCTACATGCCTTCATACAGCAGTCTGTAAGGCACATTTAATTACATCTCAAAACCATGCTTACTTATGAGTACAAAGGCAGGAAGTTCAACTTGATTTTTACCATGCAAATACCATTTTTCCAGACATGGAAACAAAGACATTTCAGGGTTACATCCAGTGTGGTGCAAAATTTAATCAACATTATAATGAACTCTACACCAACGTTAAGCAAAGGTATTAAACAAAGCCTCTTACTCAAATTGTAACAGGGGCCATTTAGAACTATTTCTGACTTCTGTGTTAGATTAGAAAAGTCACCCCCTCTGCGAAAATGCCACAAAAGGCAAATGAGACCAAGACAACCACTTTCAAGGAACCTTCCTGTCCTTCTCTCTTTCTTTGTCTCTCAGGCTGTATCCTGAATTTAAGATTTGGCCAAATTACTCTTTTGAACAATTCCTATTCTCTTCCTCCTCCCCTGAAATAAAGAACTGAGTATCACAGTCTTTTTTAAAAAGTTAAATTTTTTTGTTTTAGATACTTGATTGAGAATTTTGCCACATCTCTTCAGATAATTAGAAGCACCCTGGAATATTACAATTCATGACATGGGGAATAGTCTCAGCCAGCAATAAGTATATGGTCTGGGAACTATTTCCTAGCAGGAAATTGCTGTCAGCAAGCTCAGAGGGACCAGTCTTGAGGCCCTGCATGGGAGGTGAGATGATGGGTAATACTGGTTGGCTACAATCTCCCAAGAGCAAACAGAGGACAACTGTTCTTCCCTACTGTAACAACTCTGTATATTAGACAGATGCAACATATTTCCAAGTGGGCACTTTGCTTTTGGAAAGGTAACACAAGGGCATCCTAAGTGAAACTGCACAAGCAGTCTACACAAGGGTCAGCAGGTGCCTAGTTAACATCTAAACATCAGCATTCAAGCAAAATAGAAGCCACATAGGCAAAATACAGAACTGAATATCTATATCCAGCATGTTCATTTTATTAGATCATAAAAACATATACTACAAGGTAGCAATAGTTTTAGTATAAAATTAAAAAGACAAATCTTGAACCTAATGGATTCTCTGGGACTTGGTGTGCAAACCTGAGTGACCGCAGTTGAAAACCTCCAGTGCACTCTAAGTTTAAGCTTGATGTAAATAAACCTGCCACTTCCGTAAGTTACAAAAAGTGGCCTCTTCCTGTGCACTGAAGTATATAACCACAATATAGATATTGCTTTTCATGGATATGTAATAAAAGTGAATCTATAGCTGGGTCAGAGCCTGGTGGTCACACAGTGGGGAGCCATTTTAAAATACCTACTTGTATTCTTTGCTAAAAAATGAGTAATAAAAATGTATAGATAAGCATAGTTTCAATATATTGTCACTGCTATATATATTTGGCTTTTTTGAGACAGGATGTTGTTATGTAGCTCAGGATAGCCTTGAACTCATTAAGTAGTCTAAGCTGGCCTCAAACTCATAATGATCCTCCTGCTTCAGCCTCTCAAGCTCTGGGATTACAAGTGGATACCAACACGCTCAGCTACTATAGTAATATAAATAACTGATAGGAATGAGTTGAAATTAATCATATACATGGTAAATTTAAGATATTAGTAATTTCATTGAAATTTTTCCCTTCAAAAGTTAGAGTGGAGTGAACCTAATCCAAAACAGAAATAGTACCCAGGAATGGAAGGAGCCAGGTTCACAGGACTATGAAGGGGGCCAAGGAGGCTCTTGGTGGAGCAGACTTACTGTGAAAATAAAGTAGAACAGATGGGAAGTGGAATGGTTCTTGTTTCAACAAACACCATCTATATATCCAGAACTGGCACAATATTTTAGAAAGCCTCATCATGCTGCACCTGCTCTGATAAAGACAGATGGGCTGTGGTGGATTGATAACAGTGGTCAACTTGTAACACCCAACTGAAGTGCATCAGTGTGGCACCGGTTGTGGGGGGAGCACCTGGGTATTGTTGCCAGCCACATAAGAGTCAGGCCTAGAGAAGAAGTTTTGATGCTGTTGGTTCTCCTAGTGTGGTTGGCTCTCTTGAAGTAGCTTGTCATGCTGATTTTCTTCATATAACTCTGTTGTTCTCATTGTTAAAGGCACTGTAGACCTCATTTTCTCTTAGAATGGCTGCGGTTCACTTTAAGGGAGCTCTGCTCCTTACTTTGAGCATTGCTTCCTGGCTCTGCAGGGGAAAATGATACACTGTTCAATGTCCTTGAGAAGCTTGTCACGCTAGTTTTCCTGGTACGAGCTCAGCTGTTCTCATTATCAGAGAGCACAGGATCTCATTACTGAGTATGGCTATGCTACTTTTTGTAAGAACTATGGTCCTTACATTGAGTGGCATTTTCTAGCTCTAGGGGAGATCCCTCAGACTGCTGGCATAAATTTTCTAGCTTCCACCACTGACCTTTGGGCCTCCCAAGTTCAAGTCCTTGAAACAGGCCTACATAAAGACATTGTCATGGGATCTAGGCCTCCAATTAGACTTGTCAGGGGTATTATGTGCTTTAGGTCTTTAGCTAGATTCATACAGGACATTGCTGTAGGATCCAGGCCCTTAGCTGGATTCTTTAGATCTTTAATGTGTGGACAGATTTGCAGCACTCTTTGTACTAAACTCTTTGGATGACTCCTATGAAAGAATCCTGTAAATTATGTGCCCTGTATTGTTTCCCTTGCAAACCTTGACCACAACAGGCAGGAAGACCTGGCAGGAGAAAAGGTAAGAAAACATTTGTATGTGATATGGTAGAGCTGCTGTGGAAAACAATTACTACAAACAAGATGTTTATTGTTTTTAAGATCAGCAGTGCTTGAACACTGAGTGTTGATATGCTTTCAACACAGCATCTTGCCAATGTCTCATCTCCATTTCTCCCTAAGTGTTGAACTCAAGAGAACTTCACAGTTGATTTAAAATACTCGGAAGTGGGTCTTTTAAGGAATAAATTTCTAAATTAGTAATAACAGGCAAGGAAAGCATGAGAAAGCCCTCTAGTTAGGTCCTTTAGTGACTCCTCCATCACCTTCAACATAAAATCCAAGACAGAGGACTAAACTGCCAAAACTCTCAAGCTTTATTTTCCATCACACCTGCTCTCCTACATTCTACTTCACAAAAATAAATTATCTGTACTTCTTGGCATATAAAATTGGTCAGCAGCAATTGTGAAAAACTTTAAAATGAGAGGAAAAGATTACTAGGCATCCCAACATACTCTTTCAGGTTACCCTCACCTTCCACTGTACTTGAGTTGTTTTTCAACTCTGTAAGTTACAGAAAACTGATTGTAATGCAAATGTTTCCTGCCATGCTAATGTAAATGAGTTATATCCTAGGGAGATGCATTTAATTTTTTCCCTGGGATATTGACCAATTTTGCAACTATTCATAAATGTAAAGCACCGCTCCTGATTGCTTATATTTACATGTGGTTTTTCCTTCAAGTTTCCTTTTTAAAAACAGATGTGCTATCTTCATAGTTGCTTAACTCATGAGCGAATAAAACCTTTGACATACTCATTTTGTACTTATATAAGGCATTATTTACCTTTTTAAACATGTATTTTGGAGTTATGTGTTTATTCCAATGGTAGAGCACTTGCCTAGCATGTGCAAGGTCTTAAGTTTAGTTCCTGGCACCATATGTAAATAAACTGTAGATGCATATGCACAAATAATGATTCACTTCTCCAAACCTTTGAACATACAACCTATGGTTCTAATGGTTCTCCGTCACCTCCAGGATGGAGAGGAATAACTTTCTAAATAAGTAATTTAGGAATTACTAAAGAGGCCAGAGTGAGTAAGAAAATATGCAGAGACTGCTTAAAGAATATAGTCACAACCACATAAGAGTAGTAAACTCTGGTATTCTACACAGAAGGATAATTATAGTTAACAATAACATGTCATGAGGGTCGGCCAAATAGCTTAGTGGATTAAAGCACCTGCAAGTAGGCACAAGGACCAGGGGGTTGAAACCCTGGGTGTGCCATGCCAGCCCCACCCCCAAGGCATGCTGAGACAGCAATTGAGACTGGGTGTGATAGTGCACACCTGTAACCCCAGCTCTTGGGAGGCTGGAAACAAGGTGGATCACTACCAGTCTAGTAGTGAGACCCTGAACACCCTGTAGGCCCTTCCCTGAATACTCATCTCTGACAAAACTAAACAAAAAAAGGGGATACAAATGAGGGACCATTTTGTATCTGTATATACAAAATAGTTAGGATAGATATACAGCTACTTTCTCTTAATTCAATGAGAAGAAATATTTGTACTAATAGTGTTTAGACAAGATAACACATCTGTATCTTGTACTATGAATAACCACTGCGAAGACAACAATACGCAATGTATTAATTATTGAAACTGTCCTACTAATCAGTTTTGAAACTGTCTTATTGTTATTTGTTTCTCAATAAAATTAATAAAAATTAAATAAAAAGAAAATGAGGGGCTGGAGAGATGGCTCAGTGGTCTAAGGCACCTACTTAGAACAAGCTTGGCAAAGCGTCAGGGACCGCGGTTCAATCCCCCAGCACCACATGCCAGCCAGCCCCGCCCCCTGGTGGGCTGAGCTGGCCACACACACACACCACACTCTCTCTCTCTCTCTCTCTCTCTCTCTCTCTCTCTCTCAAATAAATAAAAAGAAAAAGAAAAAGAAAATGAGTCATAAATATGACAAAATCATTAAAATGTTCGTGAAGCTTTTAAAATAAAAAACAATAATGTCATATATTTCATTACAGCTAGAAAAGATTTTGAATATTTCTCACCACAAGAAGTAATAAAAATCTGAGAATATATATAACTTAAGTATCCTGAATTAATACACAATTGCAGATGGACCAAATTTTGTCAATTAAAAAGCAAAGTTCTTCATGACTTAAGCTTGCTTAATTAGGTTATGTTTCCAATAACCTCACATTTCACTGACCTTCCATCATTCACGCTAATCTTCAGACATCATCTCTTTCCTGGTCAGACATCATCTCTTTCCTAAAGACCTTGGTAATCACCCCGATATTTATTAACATAGAGATGTGAATCTCCAGGCAAATGGCGTTCGGGAAGCTCCTGTATCTCAAGGGAGCCAGATCTATTTACACGAGTTTTGGTGTGGGAGGAGACCCAAAGGGAAAGAATGGTGAGAGCTGATCATGCCTGTTGGTGCCTGGCTTAAAATCAAGAGAAAACCACTGATATGATGTGAGCATGAGACTGATTGTTTTTTTTACTTTGTGAAAAGATCATCATAGTTATTAAATAAGAAACAGAAGAAATAGGTTAAAGATAGATTATAGCAGACAGAGGAAGACCATGTAAGGAGGCTATAGCAATTGTTCAGAAAAGAAATGATAGAAACAGTGCAGGTTATTGGCAGTGAAAATAAAATAAAATAATAATAATAAAGTGGATGGATGTGAAAGACATTTGGGATGGAAAAAGCAACAAGATTTGATGATGAATTTTTTTAAATGGAGTGAAGAGGTGGTGGTTGTCTAGGAAGATGGTATGTTTCTCATCTAGATAATAAGACAGCATATGTTGTCACCACTTGAAAACGGTGTACAGGAAGAGAAGCTGGACTTATGGACCCAAGAATCATACCCTCTGAAAATAGAATCTTCAAAAGAAAAGAAAAGATGACTCGTTCTCTAGAGTAAGAATAGTTCAGAAACACAGCTGATTACACACACAAAAGATAAATTTCCTGGGTGGAATATTTTAGTCCATTGTTGGATGATCCATTAAAATCAAACTACCATCTCAGGAAATATCCAGGCTGTAAACTTCAGAAAATGGATATGAGCTAAGTCGCCTAAACAATATACTATGATGAGGGCTCATTCCAGCTCAAGTGATAGCATGATGTGGCCTTTTTTCAAATGATTTGATCCTTGTCCCTTCATCTGAGAGGAATATATGAAAAGGAATACTTGAACAGGAGCTTTGCCCAAATGCAAGATGAATTCAATCCTCCAGGACTGATACTAGTGATGTGATTTATCAAGTGTGGACATTTTTCCTTGAACTATCCAGGTTGGCTCTCCACCTTAATCAATTTGCCCAAATAAAAATTACAAAGCATCTGCATCACTTTATGATAACATGCAGATTAAAATTTAATTTCACATCATACGTTCTTCCATTTTTAAGAATTCCTAAGATTTATGTTTCAGGCCTTCTCAACTTTTTCTAGGTCTTTAAAATGACCTTCAAAATATTAATTTAAGTTGGTATTTATAATGAAAATTATCTGAGAATTTTATATCCCTATTAGGCCAACAATAAATTAAACTTCTTTATAAAAATAATATTCAAAAGTTAAAATAGAACCAAGATATGAAACAAATGAATACAAAATAATGGAAAAATTAAAATAATTGAGAATGAATTATTATCACCCCAGTAATTCCCATAACTCATATCTAGTTAAACATAATAGTAAGTTGGGGGAAGTATGATTTCAAATAAACATACAAAAAATAAATACAAATACTTGCATAATTTAAACTTATAATTTGGTTTATATCAGCAGAAAACTGACAATAGTAATTTTAAGAGTTTGTGAAAGCTTTGCATGTGAGGAGGAATTATCAATGATATAAGAATGACAATAAAATTATTATTACTAAGAGGAGAATGTAAAACAGAAATACATCAGTTAATGAATATTAGGTCATTAATACAGAATGGGGAATTATGGAATTTGCTCACTCTCATAGGAAAATATACCATGAGAAAAGAGTAGTAAAAAAAATCATATTTGCCCTAAAAATGAAACCTTTTTTTTTAATTTTAGCAAATCTTAACTGAAATCCTTTTAAATGTATCATAGATGCTTTATAATAAAAA
>NW_004524937.1:370058-371091 GCF_000260255.1 Octodon degus
TCATTCCAGCTCAAGTGATAGCATGATGTGGCCTTTTTTCAAATGATTTAATCCTTGTCCCTTCATCTGAGAGGAATATATGAAAAAAGAATACTTGAACAGGAGCTTTGCCCAAATGCAAGATGAATTCAATCCTCCTGCACTGATACTAGTGATGTGATTTATCCAGTGTGGACATTTTTCCTTGAACTATCCAGGTTGGCTCTCCACCTTAATCAATTTGCCCAAATAAAAATTAAAAAGCATCTGTATCACTTTATGATAACATGCAGATTAAAATTTAATTTTACATCATAGGTTCTTCCATTTTTAAGAATTCCTAAGATTTATGTTTCAGGCCTTCTCAACTTTTTGTAGGTCTTTAAAATGACCTTCAAAATATTAATTTAAGTTGGTATTTATAATGAAAATTATCTGAGAATTTTATCCCTATTAGGCCAACAATAAATTAAACTTCATTATAAAAATAATATTCAAAAGTTAAAATAGAACCAAGATATGAAATAAATGAATACAAAATAATGGAAAAATTAAAATAATTGAGAATGAATTATTATCACCCCAGTAATTCCCATAACTCATATCTAGTTAAATATAATAGTAAGTTGGGGGAAGTATGATTTCAAATAAACATACAAAAATAAATACAAATATTTGCATTATTTAAACTTATAATTTGGTTTATATCAGCAGAAAACTGACAATAGTAATTTTAAGAGTTTGTGAAAGCTTTGCATGTGAGGACGAATTATCAATGATATAAGAATGACAATAAAATTATTATTACTACAGAGGAGACTGTAAAACAGAAATACATCAGTTAATGAATATTAGGTCATTAATACAGAATGGGGAATTATGGAATTTGCTCACTCTCATAGGAAAATATAGCATGAGCAAAGAGTAGTAAAAAGAATATTTGCCCTGAAAATGAAACCTTTTTTTTAATTTTAGCAAATCTTAACTGAAATCCTTTTAAATGTATCATAGATGCTTTATAATAAAAATGTTAGAGTAAACATGTTTATTTAAA
>NW_004524937.1:383810-386084 GCF_000260255.1 Octodon degus
TGTAGTTTCTCTCATTCAAAGGATGGAATATATTTTTCTCAGTTCTTAGCTTTGTGCTTGGTTGTATGACTTGCCATGACAACTATTAAAAAGGATAATGTACCATTTCTGAGCAGAGACGTTAGGAAGCCCTGTGTGCTTTCATTTGTCTTCTTAGATCTCTACCATTGCGATAAGAAAAGCATGACAAGAAAACCCTTCTGATTCCAGAAAAAGGAGGAGACATTCACTGAAATGATCCCCAACACCAGAAACCTTAGACAAGAACACCCAACTTCAGTGAGATACAGAGCTGCATACACTAAATAAATGCTTGTTGTCATGGGCCACAGAGACGTGAAGCCTTCTGCTACTTGCGTAATGAATGCTGACTGATATGGAGACTTACAGGGAAGGATTTTTTCTGATGTTAATAATTACATCATATTAGACATGCATATTCACTCTATATCAATTATATACCACTCAAAATCAAAGTGATTTCTCTATTACTCCTTCTAAAATGTCCCATTTTAAGAAAAATGAAGGTTCTGAAGCCAAATCTATTAAGTACTGCCAGTTGCTTCATTCTCATAAACAAGTACAGTAAAAACAAGCAGTTATATTATGTGTGGACTTTGATTTCCTTAATCAAATAAAGACACAAAATGACACTTCAGGTCTATAACTGCATAAGAAAGGTAGATCTGAAGGTCACCTTTAAGAGGGAGGAAAATTTACCTCAAAATGTCTTTATTACATGATTGGCATTATCACTTGTCAATTCATTTAGGGTGATTCCTTTGAGAATCTTATTGTTGCTAGTAGAAGACTTCTTGTTTTTAATTCACTTGGGCCAGTCTCAAATTTTAACCAGTATAATAGCAAGTTTAATTTTATTTTCACATTCCACAGTCCTTGATAATAGCAAAATAATTTTTATAGGTGCATTTGATGAAAATATGCTGATGGAACTCATATTTCACAGCACTGACTATAATGAGCTATTTTATCAAACTGTCCATATGACAGTGTTATAGAGAAAATGATAAATTTACTAATTTATTCACTTGAGATTCCATTTGAAATTTTTTAAAGAAAGGAAAAGATCAATGAAGTCAGGTAAATTAGGCTTTCCCAAATGATGTGTTGCATCTATAAAAAAACAATAGCAGTAACCATCCCTGCTGTTAATGAAATGCTAACTTTAAATAAAAGCTGATTAATTATTTCTTTTAATAAAATTCTTCAGAACAAATAAGAAGCTGTGAAATGCTCTATTGTGAACACACATGCACAATATCTATAATCAGTGTAATCACTGCCATGATTTCATATAGAATTAGCTTGTTTTCACTTTGATATTTTTTTAAATTTTTCTTCAGCTTTTAACTTCAAAGAGACCAATAAGCAGATGCATCAATTAATGGAACTTACTCGTCATTTTGTGAGATCTTCCAAAACCTTTGGAGTCACAAGAAACTGTGGCATAGGATCTATTCCTAGGACTTTCAAGCGCCAGTTGGCATAGATGCTGCTGAGGGTGGAACAAACAAACCTCACACAGTGCACTAAAATTTCTCTTACCCGTCTTTTACCTGTTTTTTACCATGTGCACCATGGAATTTATGCTCACTGACCTCCAGAAGCAGTGTTCACCTAGCATAGCTCAGGGGATCTCTTGGTCTGCTTAAATAATTGTCAAGCCTTTCGTGGCCATGACATTTTGTTTTAGCATCTTTCATTGATACAAAATAAATGCATTGATGTTTTGCTCCATTCACAGCATCAACAATGAAAGCAATTACTCTAATAAATGATTTAACTTGTTCACTTCTTGATGGCTTTATTCTGCTATGAATGTCTTTCTCATAAAAAAGAAAATACAAAAATATAGCACAATTACTTTAAGTGACACTTATGTTCCTGATAAATGCTCACAGAAAAAGACATTGAGGCCATTGCAGAAGCTGTTTCTTTTCCTTTCTTGTTCTGTTTCTAACATTTCCCACTTTCTAAACTAAACTTCCACTTTCCCCTCAGTTCAATTAGGAAGCATCCTCCCAAGTTCTAAGATAATAATGAATTCTAGGCCACTATGAGCTTTTTCATCAGCCCACTCTTGCCCTCTTTTCAGTCTTCAGTAAATGTTCTTTGGCTTCCCTTTCACTGTGTCTTGCCAAATTCTCTGTTCAGAACACCAAGAAGCTGGAACGAATCCCCAAAGGACCCTCCATCCACTAACATTTCTTAGACATTCCAGCCAGATAGGAAGACCCCTTTGAGGAATTTTTT
>NW_004524937.1:386394-394077 GCF_000260255.1 Octodon degus
TCTCTCTCTCTCTCAACAGTTTTCAGTAATTTAGACTCCCACTTGAGTAGCCACCTACACCAATCCACCCTTTTAAAGTTCACGATGATTAAAGCCCCATTTGAGCATTTCCCTTAAACCACCCTTTCTTCTGGCTTCCCTTAGTGAACAAGTCACCTGCTTCAGGGCTTCAGGACCCCATTTCCTAAAATCTCAGAAAGCCAGGCTGATTCACCTTTCTCTTTTATTCATTTATCTACAGAGAATAGAAAAATAATAGATAAGACATTAGAAATGATACAGAACTTTTTAAAAATAAGATTATAGTTATTCAACAGTTTTCATATAATGCACATTGCTGTCTTTAATGTAGTTGCTCGGATTACAGATAAAATCATATAAAATTGGTCAAAGTAAAACTTCTAAGCATGAACTACTACCTTCAAAAGACTGATAGAGGGCCAGGGAAATAGCTCAGTGGTACAAACGCCTGCCTGACATGCGCAAGGCTTTGAGTTTGATTCTTGGTGCAAAATAATAAATAAATAAGTAAAACTCTGACAGAAATTAGTAGTACAATCATCTTAGCTATTGGGAAATTCACCTTTCTTTCTGTTTTCCCAATTGTTCTCATGGATACAAGGAAAGCTCACCCTTATAGATAAGATCTAAGATTTCCACTTATGGCTAGGATCTTTACTTCTGGAGAATATGGAAGCTTCATCCTGCATAATTTCTAAACCTAGGCAAATCTTCTCCCAATTTTCTTACCAAAAAAATCTGGTAATTCAGGCACAAATGTATTTCCAGATCTGAGTGGAAAAAAGGAAATAGACCATGAAGGTCAATCTACTGGGAGTATGAAAAAGTAGTTAACTTTTGGAGAATATGAAGCTGGGGTATTTTAGTCAATAGAATATTATGTTTTATTATTTATTTATTTGGTATAGGATCTCACTACACAGCTTGGACTAGTAGTGATCCTCCTGTCTCAGCTCCTCAGTACTGAGATTACAAGTGTGCACCATCACACCCAGTTTAGGTGGCCAGCTCAGTGCACCCAGGGTTCCGGAGCCTGAACGGCATTCAGTACCAGAGATCAAACCGGGTCCTTTGCTTGCCATACAGGTGCTTAGACTGCCAAGCTCTTTCCCTAGCCCATTTTGATTAACAGATAACAACCCCTAACATTTATAGCTGGAACTTTCCAAGGCTTTCTCTTAAGTGCTGAGGAAAATGCTTCTATTTCTACTGCTTAAAAAAAAATAGCTGAAGTCTTTTATTGCTGAGATAATTGGTAAGAATACAGTACTGTTGCTCAACTAGTTAGGTGCAGCAGAAGGGGATTTCACCCCAGTCTTTAAGGGGTCTTACTGGGCTGTGAGCTATGGAGAAGCTCAGAGAGAACAAAAGAGCAGTGCACTCACCTTGCCAGAGACATCTGCTGTGAAATTTGAGCTTCTAGGAGACACCCCAGATCTCAAAGGAGATCCTTCAGTGGGGATACCCTCAGATGGACCCCAGATACACTCTTCTCTCACTCTCTCTCCTCTCCAAAGGCTTTATAAAGCACGCTGCTGGTCTCACCTACCCCACCACTAGGTCCCAGTGTGAACTAGGAAATGGTGAAAAACAGGTAGAGAATGGCTGGCTAATTACAATGCTATTCTTCAGTTAGATCTTTTCTGAATAATGTAAGAAAGGTAATCTGAAATTCACTATATTAGGGCAAACAGGAGGAAGAAGCTTCTATTTCTACTTCTTTAAATCCATTCTTCAGGCACCCATTGTCTCTTAGGGTCTGCTCTGCCAGTTTAATGAAAGAAACTTCACAGCAAGGCTTCCTCAAATTCTTGCTGTAATCCTCATGCCAATGAACTAGCCCTATCATTTCTAAGTGACTCAGAAAGCCACCAATATGGATTGTTTGTGGATACCTTCTAATGCCTCATCCACTCATAGGTGAGGCTTTTCAGAATGACTGGATCCAGGGTAAGTGGAAATGCATTAAAGGTGTATCATAGTTGGACTGACCCATAATTAGCTAGTGTTGTTATTACAGCTGTGGGTAAAGGGAGCCCTACTGGGTGTGGGTGGCACCAACCAATGGACCCATAGCCTGGAAGGAACATAAAGTGAAAGATGGAAGGTGGTTGCTGGCTACCTCCTGCCTGCCCTGCCATGTACTGTTTCTCCTCAGGAAGGCCCCTCTGCCATGCCACCCAACTTTGGAGCCAGGTGACCCTGGACTCAACACAAGTACTTGCCATTACTCACTCAATAAGACCCTTCCTCATCGTCCTCAAACAGCTGTGAAAACCTGCAAGATGTAACTAGAGTTGAGAGCCACATCCTTCCAACACATAGCTCATCCTGCCTCTAATGAAGATAGCAGAGAAAAAGGGGGAAGACTCAAGTCCAGGTTGCTTTTTAGAATCAGATAACGAACAATGCAAAGAACACTTAGAATGATTTTCAGAACATCCTAATCAGATGAGTTTTAAAGTTTGGTCTTTGCTTTTTTAAATATTTTTATTGAGAAACAAATAGCTATGAGACAGATTCACAACCGATTACTAGTACATTTTCAATAATTAATACATTGCATATTGTTGTCTTAGTGGTTATTCATTGTACAAGATACAGACCTGATATCTTATCTCAAACACTATTAAAACAAACCTCTCTATTCATTGAATTAAGAGAATGGAAAGTCACATAGAGAGAAAACATTCTCTCAAGCTTTCACAGAGAGCAAATTGGTCAAGCAATAGCTGTGACTCATCGATACGGCTGACACTCACAAAAGATCTACAAACTGAGGTACAGGTTTCAGGTTAAATCCTGAGGGGATCTGACTGACCTTATCAGATATGACAGTTACATTACATTATATAGGTCTTGCTCTTTCTTAGTCTTAACCATCCAGCAGAAAAGTAAGAAAACAAAGTATAAAAAGTAAAGCCATATTAATATGATGAGCTATAAGATGCTCAAGTCAACAACTTCAGGCATTGACAGTCTTACGGAAAACCCACTACTATTATGAACTATTGGACTGTATTGGGATATTTTGCTGAATTCATGCACCTACAGTATTTAAATGACAATGGAATGCCCTTCTCTGACAAAACTAACCAAAAAGGGGTATACAAATGAATGATCTTTACTTTTGAACTCTCAGGCTGAGAAATCTAATTTGTCTTGTCCACTTACTATACCCTATATTAAAAACAAAGAATTCTACACTCCTAGAAGAGGCCACAGAGGTAGGAGAATAAACAACATTTTTCAAGAGAAGAGATTCACTTCAGGCAGTTTACCATCCTTCTTACAGAACCAAATTGAAACTAAAATACTGAGCATGGACTAGACATGAGATCTAAGATGATTACTGTTATCATGTAATAAAAAGATTAAAAACCCTGTTAATTATGAAAAGTAAGGTTATATGAAGCAAAAAGGAAAATCCAGCTGTTTTTATAGCTGATTAGAAGAATCTCTCCATAAATATACAAACTTAAGTCCATCATCCAAAAGGGGACAGGAATGAATGGAACAGCAATTCATCAGTCAATCAGTCCCAGATATTCAGTGCAAATTATGAAAACCAGATGGGTTCTCAGACCCTTCTGACCCAGTTTCTGGATGCTGCCTTTGCTTGAGGTTCAACAATCAGAATCTAGAAGAGGGTATAAGGGAGAGCAGCTGAGGAAAAACAGGCCAAAATGATGGCTATTACAACCAACAGTGTTTCAAGCACACTCAATTTATACAAGGAAAAACCCAGGGCCAACTGAGGAAAGATCTTTATATTTTTATGTAGAAAAACTGTGTACTTGGCATATGGCTGTATTAAACCATCCAGGTTCTGTTCCATAAGTCAGGCAGCTGAGGTGAATGAGTTGGGACACTAAAGGTTAGACTGTCCTCACTCCCAGAGAGGCTGGAGTAGTTCTTCAGATCTACCAAAGGCTTTATGAGTGAGTGCCATCTCCATTTTGCATGGAGAACTTGATCCTATGGAAAGGTTGAAATAGCCAATCAGACCCTAAAAATAAACCTGGCAAAACTCTACCAAGAAAGTTCTGTGTCTTGTGGGGCTGGGGAGATGGCTCAGTGGAATAGGCGCTTCCTTGGCAAGCACAAGGGCCTGAGTTCAATCCCCGGTTCCGCCAAAAAAAAAAAGAAAAAGAAAAAAAGAAAGTTCTGTGTCTTGAGCTTTGATTATTGTCAATGGTGCTAATGGAGATTCAAGATACCTCCAAAATCAGGCTTAATATGAGTCCACTTGTAATGTTTTTGGTTTGGTTTGGTTTGGTTTTTTGCGGAACCAGGGATTGAACTTAGGCCCTCACGCTTTCCAGGGAAGCGCTTATTCCACTGAGCCATCTCCCTGACCCCTTGTAATGCTATGTAGGAGGTCTTTTTATCTTCTGATATGGTAGTGGACACAAAAGCCATAAGCTCTTAAAGTATCATATTAATGTGGACCAAGTATAACAAGCTATCCAACTACATATGTGGGAACAAAGTTCTGCCAGCTCTTAGCCCAGAGAGACAATCTAGTGTCTGCCCTAGAGACCAAGCACCCCTTAAACCATAACAAGAATAAAGTCCTACAGGCCAATTAGAACTAAGATAGAAGGACTCCTTGCCACACCAACTGCACTAAAGGAAGCAGAAATACAAGGATTCACCTTTATAGGTAAAGCCAGTCCACCTAAACAACATGAGGTAAAGGGCCACACAAAAGAAGAAATGTACCCTTACCAACTTCTGGGAGATCTTAGGCTCCTCTTCAAAAAGCAACATTCCAAAATGAGAACCATTTTTGTACATGAGCAATGAATTCAATGAAAAGGAAATTATGAAATCAATACTATTTACAGGGGCTGGGGAGATGGCTTAGTAGAATAACCGCTTGCCTGGCAAGCTCAAGGGCCTGAGTTCAATCCCTGGTTCTGCCAAAAAAAAAAAAAATACTATTTACAGTACCATTAAGAAAAATTAATTATCTAGCAATTAACCTAACTAAGGGAAAGACCTCTACAAAGAAAACTACAATGCTCTGGGGAAAAAAAGGACATTAAAGAAGATATTATGAAATAGAAAGATAGCCTCTACTTCTGGACAGATAGAAGCAATATTTTCAAAATGTCCCTGTTCCCAAAACTATCATACAGATTCAATGCAGCCCCAATTAAAATGTCAACAGCATATTTGAAAAATATAGAGAAAGCAATCCTAAAATCCACATGGAATGTGAAGAGGCTCAGTATAGCAGAAACAATTTTGGGCAACAAAAGCAACCCATGAGACATCACAGTACTTGACCTCGAACTATCCTACAAAGCAGCAGTGATAAAAACATCATGGTACTGGGATAAAAACATACCTGTGAACCAACAGTACAGAATAGAGGATCCAGAAACATCCCTAGATTCATTCAGCTATTTGATCTTTAAAAAAGGAGCCAAAATCATACACTAGGTTAAAAAAAAATAGCCTATCCAATGAATAGTGCTTTAAAACCTAGATCTCTGGGCCAGGGAGATAGCTCAGCAGCCTAAGTACCTGCCTGGCAAGCACAAGGTCCTAAGTTTGATCCCTAGTACAAAATATATTTTTTTTCAGCAGACAGAGATCAGACCCATATCTCTCACCATGTACCAAACTAAAATCAAACTAGGTCAAATATTTAAACATTAAAACAGAAACAGTGATGCTAAGCACGGTGGCACATGCCTATAACCACAGCATTCAAGAGGCTGAGATAGGACAATCACTGTGAGTTCAAGGCCATCCTGGGTACAAAGTGAGTTCACGGCCAACCTGAGCAGCCTAGTGAAACCTGTCTAAAAAGGAAAAAAAAAAAAGACAGAAACACTGAACCCACAAAAAGATAAAAATATCACATGTGCAGTCATAGATGGAGGAAAAATTTTCTAAACAAAACCTAAATTGCACAAGAAATGACACCAAGAATCAGCAAATAGTATTATGTCAGATTAAAAATCTTTTAAACATCACAAAAGTCACTTAGTACAGTAGAGACAATCACTCTGGATAAAAACTCCCAGATATTCCTCATTTAGAGGACTAACAGGACATTAATTAGAATTTAAATTAAAAGACCCAATCAAGAAATAAGCAAATTAAATAAACTATTCTCAGAGGAAAAAGTAAAAATAGCCAATACATAAACATAAGAAAAAATATCCAACATCTCAGGCCATTAGAGAAATGCAAATTGAAACAATGCTAAGAATCCACCTTACTGATGAAGGATGTGTGATTATTAAGTTAGTGCACTGATTGATTTGGTGCAGTTCTGAGTGGCAGTAATGAAAAGGCCAACCTTGGGTTACGAGTAGCCTGGATGGACATAAAGGGACAGAAAGAAAGCAAACCTGCATCTGATTTTTCACTCCTTCACTGCTTCACTGCCTCTGCCTTGCAGGTTGTGGACTGTTCCTCCCCCGTGGTGCCCCTCTGTCATGCCAACCCACCTTGGAGCCAGCCAACTATGAGCCAAAAGCTCTACAAACTGTGAGCCACAGAAACTTTTCCTCCTTTAACTTTGGATGGTGGATATTTTGTCTAAAAATGAGAAAGGTAAGTAAGACACCAGGCCTTGCTCTCCACAGAGAGCATAAGATTAAAACTTGTTAGCAAACTTCTCCACAATAGTCCCACAGAACAACAATCTCTCCAATTCCTGGATCTCTCATAGTCAACTTCTTAAAACAGATGAGGCAATATTCTAATCTGTTTCTCAAAATGTCTTAATCCCCTTTAAACTTACATTCCCAAAATCACTGGTTTCCTCCCCCTCTTAAGGCCCTAGTGGTCATCCTGCTTCTTCTCAGACTTGTCCCTTGCCTTCTCTATCTAATAGTAAAGTTTGTCCATTCAAGACTTCAGTGAGGGCCAGTGAGATAACTCAGGGGTCTAAAGTGCAAGCTTAGGCAAGCATGCATGGACTGAGGTTCCATCCCTGGCACCATATGCTGCGCCAGCCCCACCCACAGCCCAGGCTGAGCCTTCAAAAAAAATACTTCAGTGAATAGTCCAGACTACAGTCCATAATTTTCCTGACAAACTCACTAAGCTTTCTCTCACAGGAAAGGCACTCAACAATTTATGATATATAGGCACTAACTCTTTTCTCATTGTCTTCTCACATGTTCTTACCAGCCCAGTCAAAGTCTCAGCATCCTGGGCCTGGGGAGATAGTTCAGTAGAATAAGTGCATGCCTAGCAAGCACAGGGTCCTGAGTTCAATCCCCAGTACCACAAAGAAGTCTCAACATCCTAAAATAATCATTAATCATATAATCCTTAGTAGGTGAGACCTATCACGCTATGCCACAGAAAGCAGCTATAGAAAGAAAGAGATCTCCAGCCCCCCAGAATCCCATAGAGAATTATGGGGATTCTGTCTCTCAAAAAATTAGCCCTGTGGCAAACAGGTCCACTAAAAGACAAAATATGTCAGATGGCATAAAAATCCAGAGGACATGCACAAAACAAAGGATTCAAAGTGACTCCACACCTCCTGAGCACTGTACAAGGGACCAATTTAAGCTAGAAATTTTATAGGTAAATGGATGCAACTAGAGACCCTACTCATAA
Organism: Octodon degus; assembly: GCF_000260255.1. Classification (NCBI taxonomy): domain Eukaryota; kingdom Metazoa; phylum Chordata; class Mammalia; order Rodentia; family Octodontidae; genus Octodon; species Octodon degus. The sequence continues at coordinate 394,012 of NW_004524937.1, forward strand.
GTACATCAGACCCACATGTGTAAACGTCATAGTGTCTCACTAGTGTAAGAAACTGAAAGGGATATA
>NW_004524937.1:394479-405592 GCF_000260255.1 Octodon degus
ACTAAGATAATTCTACTACTAATTTCTATTGATTTATTGCAAGGGACAGTTAATGCTTAATTTTTTAATCAATTTTGCATGTTTATTTCTGGTAATCTGAATAATGACATTAAAGATACCAATATGCAAAATAACAACCATTGTTAATTTCCTATCATCTCTATTTGAAATTCTGTATCATTTTTATGGTTTTTTATTCTTTTTTTTAAAAAGTGCGCTTTTCAATCTTTCATTCATATCTAATAGGAAAGCCAAATGAGTTTCTTGATAGGGCAGTTTAAATCTGATGCCAGGACAAGTGAGTTTTTTATAAAACAACTGTGCAAATCCCTTATTTTCATGAGAGGAAAGTGAATCCAGGAATTAGGGGTACAAAAGGACACTTTCCCTTATCCTTGGGGCTACTATACGTCTACTGGCCAGAACTTACCCTGTAGAGCATATCTTTTTTTTTTTTTACTTCAATAAACATATACTTTTCTGACAAAAACAATAGTAACAATCCCTCTTTGAAACCAGAAGAGAAGAATGGGAAAAAAAGAGAGAAACCAAGATATATCATGTACAGGTACAAATTCCCTATGATGAATATGATCAATGTGTAAATCTAAATTGTACCAATAAACTTAATGATTAAAAAATAACAATAATACTGAATGCTAAAACTGATCATTAAAATTAAGAAAATGATACTCTTAATAGCACTTGATGTCAAGCGGAAGACCCATACTATTAAAAGGCTACTGAACTCTTTTAGAATATTTTGCTGAGTTTACACACCTATACTACTCAAATAATGGAACTTAACAAAAAAAGGGGATACAGATGAATGTCCATTTTGTATCTGTGTATTCAAAGTGGTTAGGATAGATACATTCTCTTAATGAATAGAGGGATTTGTTCTAATGGTGTTTGTCAATAGGATATCATGTCTGCATCTGGTACAGCAATTAACCACTAAGAAGAATGTATGCAATGTGTTAATTATTGAAACTGTCCTACGAATTTGGTTTGAAAAAATAAAATAAAATTTAAAAATAGCACTTGATATAAAAAGAACAAAATTATAGTTCAGGGGAAATGTTAAACTGTCATTACATAAATATTAGAGATACAATTGAACACCAGAAATTTAGCTTTGAACCCCAACATCCACTACAGTGATCAGATCTGGGCTGAGGAAGAGAATGCTTTGAAAATAAACTGTTTTCATAAAATCTATTTTCTGTCTCACAGTGACTAAGTTCTTTAAAATAATACCTAAAGACAAAGGAAAATGTTATCTTACCTTGGCCCATATGAGTAAAAATGAAAGTCTGCTGTTTACACAATCTTGAGAACAATGCTACAGTCATTAATGACTCTATGCCTCATCATAAAATACCTGCTCGCCATCAGAATGTCAACTAAAACTATTGATTTTTATATGACAGGCTCCAAGCTGTTCTATGTATTCCTAACCAGGCATTTTGCACATATGGAAATTGAAGCTCTGATTTGGTATATTGCCTAAATTCACAGAACAATTTTAAATTGACAGTGTAGCTGGAATCAAGCCCCTCAAAATTTAATATTTCTTAATGTTGAAAATTTTCTCTGATTTCTGAGGTTTTTAAATGAGGCTCTGTGCTATAATGATAAATGAGGAACTATTTATTTTCATGACACAAAGAAATATAGCACATAATTATCTTCCCACAGTGTCATCAATAAACTACCGAACTAGTAATAAAGTTCCACGTCTCATGAGAAAAATTAGGATTGGACAATTTAGTATTCTAAGAAAGTGAAAAAGTTCTCTGAAGTGATCTGTCTTGAAAGGTGTCTTAGGGCTAAAGAGATAGCTCAGAGGACTAAGCGTCTGCTTAGGCAAATGCAGGGATCGGTTTTGATCCCCTGCACCACATGCCCTGCTACCCCCACCTCCCAGGCGCACTGAGCTGGCAACCAAGACTGGGTGTGGTGGTGTATCCCTGTAATCCCAGCACTGGGGAAGCTGAAAACAGGATCACTATGAGTCCAACCTGTGTAGTGAGATCCTGTACCAAATACATAAAAGAAAAAAAAAAAGGTGTCTTTACCCTGAGGTATTGAAACTCTCATATCCTAGAGTCCTCTACACCTAGTGATGAGGTCATTGGTTTTACTCTAAAGTTACTTTTGCAAATGAAATACATATTATATAAATCTGCATACAAAACTAACACTCATTTTAAAAATTTAAACTATTTCTTAAAAGAGATATACCTCATCTTTTAAGTAGATGACTGTATAGAAAACAGAAGATAGAGGAGTGGATGTGTGGCCTGATAGATTACATTTGCTTTCGGCTGTGGTTACTTAGTGTTGCACTGGGTGTGGAGTGGGGTCGTACAGCTGCCTAACAGCTTCTCTGGATCTTTCTGATGTTTGACTCTCCTTCTTTCCTGTGTCTGCTTCATACTTCAGCTGTCTTCATTTGGATTTCTGTTCACTGAAAAAAAAAATTCTTAACTATCAGAATACTGGTTCTGAACAAACATACCTAGTTTGTTTTCTTCTCTTGCTTGGTAAGTTAGCATTGGAAAACAAAAAAATATTTTTTAAAAAACCCAAAAAGTTCATATGGTAAAACTGAAACACAACTGCCACAGTTCAGAAATAGTATGAGCTCGCCACAAAAATGTTTTTCCTTTCCCTATCATGAGAATTGTGTGGTGAATGCTTTGCTTTGAACTCTTAGGAGGCCAAGAGCAAACTTACATGTTAATCATTTGGGATTTGATAGTATTTTGTTCTTTTTCTTCTGGTGTAATTTACTATGTTTTGGGCCAGACAAATAGCTCTGCGGATTAAAGTGTCTGCGAAACACAGGGACCAGAAGTTTGATCCTGGGACCTGCCGTGCCTGCCCCACCCCCAGGGCACACTAAGGCTGTGGTTGAGACTGGGCATAGTGGCACATGCCTGCAATTCCAGTGCTTGGGAGGCTTAAACAGGAGGATCACTATGAGTCCAATTTAGCAGTGAGACCCTGTAGCCCCTGTACTAAATTTTTAAAAAAAGCCTAATTAACTCCGTTTTGATTGTTCCTGCTGCTGTTTTATTTATATTTAGATAATTAGGCATTTCTCCAATTGAGCTTCTTACAAAACTATTTCTTAGATATGTTAGTACCTGACCTATGAAAAAATACCTTTAAAATGCTTGGGGAAAATGCTATGTCATCCTCAAGAGTCACATTGAACCAAAATTGAAAAAAAACTCCAGATTCTAAATAAATAGGGGCATAGAGCAGTTTTATCACGGTATCTTCTAATATCTGAGAACACAGTTTGGAAAACACTGTGCTTCCCCATTGTGTGTATTTCCTGTAAGCTGCTCTACATACTTGAGGACATGAGTGGATGAATGGATGCATTGATGGATGAAAGCAGAAAAACTGAATCAAAATTAAATTTTGTTTTGAAATTCCACAGTATACTATTTCTTTCTTTCTGTGTGTGTGTGTGTGTGTGTGTGTGTGTGTGTGTGTGTGTGTATTTGGTACAGGGTCTCACTATGCAAATCGGACTCGTGGTGATCCTCCTGTTCACAGCCTCCCCAGCACTGGGATTAAAGGCATGCACCACCACACCAAGTCTCAATCACTGTCTCAGTACACCCTGCAGTTGGGGCCGATATCACATGCCAGGAATCGAACCCTGGCCAGGGCGCTCTGCCTAAGCAGGCACTTTCATCCATTGAGCTATCAGGCTGGCCCTAAATTAATTTTCTTTTTATTTTGGTTTTTTGGTACCAGGGACTGAACTCAGGACCTTACACTTGCCAGGCAGGCACTTGAGCTGCTGAGCTATCTCCTGGTCATTGCTCCTGACCTTTTTGTTCTTGCTGCTTTTGCTGTTTTCTGCTGCCATGAATGGCTGCCCTCTGCCATGTGCCACTCTGCCTTACAGCCAGCTGAGTGTGGACTGAAACCTCCATGCACTGTGAAGTAAATAAACTTTTCCTTCCTTAATTTTGGGTCTCAGGTACTTTTGTATCAGAAACAAGAAAGAAGTAACCAAGACAGTACTCCTGAGGATTACAAAATTTATCTCAGATGTTCTTTTATCCAAAACAAGAAAAAGAAAAGAAGAAAGCATGTAAGTGGCTTATACACCAAATTCTCTAATAAAGCCAGGAAAATTTTTAAACTTTGCTAATTCTAAATTCTAAGAGGAATTTGTCAAGTTAAAAGAGTCAGTATGGAGCCAGGAAGATGGCTCAGTGGAATAAGCGCTTCCCTGGCAAGCACAAGGGCCTGAGTTCAATCCCCAGTTCCACAAAAAAAAAAAAAAAAGAAAAGAAAAGAGTCAGTAATAGGTTTATCATGGATATACTAGGTAATGTCATTTTAGATGTGTTTAATTACAGGACTTTATAAATATCAAATGATTATTAATAAGTATCTTATCAATTATAAGTATAACGCCTTCATTAAATGAAGCTAGAATGGGTAACTTTCTACATCCTTTTTTTTGGCGGGGGGTACCAGGTATTGAACTGAAGACCTTGTACTTGCTCAGTGGACACTTACACTGCTGTGCTATCTCCCCAGTTCTACTTGATTTTAACAGAAGCATACAAATGTGAGTGAGACACAGCTCACCCTTAAAAAGCAGACATTATTAAAACAGCAAAATGATTTTGTGGACTCACACATTCCTTGGAGAGACAGACTGACAGATTTGGAAGGAAAATTCAAATACTTCCCTGAGGAAGGGAAGTGTGGAATGACGTGATTTTCTTTCTTTCTTTCTTTCTTTCTTTCTTTCTTTCTTTCTTTTTTTTTTTTTTTTGTATTTTAGGGAAGGGTCTACTGGGTGTTCAGGGGTCTTATTACTAGATCAGACCATAGTGATTCCCCTGCGTAAGTCTCCCAAGAGCTGGTATTACAGGCGTGCCACCACGCCCAGTCTCAATGGCCCTCTCAAGCACACCCCAGGGGCAAGGCTGGCACTGCAGGCCTGGGGATCGAACTCCCAGCCCCTGCACCTGTTTGCAGGCACTTTAATCTGCTGAGCTATTTGGCCAGCCCAATTTTTTTTTAATGTATTTAATACAGGGTCTATAGAGTGTCACTACGTGGATCAGACTCATAGTGATTCTCCTGTTTTTCAGCCTCCCAAGAGCTGGAATTACAGGTGCGTGCCACCACACCAAGTCTCAATCTCTATCTTCAAGCACCCCAGAGGCAGGGCTGGCAGGAAAGCTGGAGATCCAACCCCGGCCGCTGCGCTCTGCCTAAGCAGGTGCTTTAATTTGCTGAGCTATCTGGCCAGCCCCTTCTTTTTGCTTTTAATGAGGTTTTGTTTTATTAGTGTGAGTTTGTAGTACATAATAATCACATCAATCATGGAAGACTAATACATCTACCTTCTCCCATCTCCACTTTGTGGTCCTTTTGCAAAAGATTCATGCAGCTATTTCCTATGATTTTTATGTATATTTTTGCTTTTTCATGTCAGAAAAACTATGTGATATTAAAGCATATGTATCTGATTTATTTCACTTCACATCAAAGTTTCAAGGTGTATCCATTTTTCTAAAAATGATTGAAGCTTATCCCTCTTTATGGATATTAGTATTCCACTAGGTGTAAATATCACATTTTCTTTATCCAGTAATCTGTTGATGGGTACATACGCTGCTTTTAAGATAGTTATTTGCTGCTATGAATATGAGTATGCACGTAACACAATAATAATGATACTTTAACTCTGGAGAAAATATCTAGAAGGGGGAAAGCTAAATAGAATGGACTGCCTTGTTTTAGGTTTTTGTTTGGTGTTTTTTTTGTTTTGTTTTGTTTTGTTTTGTTTTGTTTTTTTTTTGAAATCTTCACACTGACTTGCATAATGGCTGTATGGTTTACATTCCCACCAATGTAGATGGGTTGCTTTTCTTCACAACCTCACCAGCATTTGGTTTTTTTGATTTCCTGATGGTTGCTGTTCTTCCTGAAATAAGAAGGACTCACAGTATGATTTTAATTTGCATTTCTCCAATGGCCAGAGATACCAAACATTTTTTCATAATTTATTAACCGTTTGTATTTCTTCTTTTGAGAAGTGTTGGTTCATTTTAGTTTCCTGGCCAGGGATGGCTCAGTAGAATAAGTGCTTCCCTGACAAGCACAAGGGCCTGAGTTCAATCCCAGGTTCTGAAAAAAAAAAGTTGGGGCCACCTTGGTCAATATAGCAGGAACCATCTCATTTTAGTTTCCTTTTTCTTTTTTCACTGTGTTTTTAAATTGGAGGTTTAATTTTTGTATTTTTTACATATTCTAGATATAAAGCTAGTTGCCTCTGAGAAGCAACTTTCAAAATTTTTTTCCATTCTGTAAGCTGTCTCTTGGTTCTGTCAATTGTTTGTTTGGCTGTGCATAAGATTTTCATTTAATATGATCCCATTTCTCCTTCTTGGTGTTGTTTCATGTGGAGCTTGAGTTTGTTCAGGAAGTTTCTGCCTATGCTTATATGTTTAAGAATTTTGCCTTTGTTATCTTCCAAAACTAAGTCTTTCTGTTTTAACACTTACGCAGTTCAACCGTTTTGATTTTAGTTTAGCATATATGAAACATATGGGTCAGATTCAATCTTCCTCATGTTTATAGCCAGTTTTCCCGGTACCATTTGTAAAGGAGGCTATCTTTCATCCAGCATACTTTTTTTTGGCCCCTTTGTTAAAGATCAGGTAGTTTATATATTTCTGAAGTTGTTTCTGTAACCTCTATTCTGTTCCATTGATTCATGTGATTGGTTCATTTTGTTATTTTTAGGGGAATTTTTTGGTTTTGGTTTTGGTTCTGCCAATATCATGTATTCTTATACTAGTAGCATTGAAGTATAGTTTGAAGTCCAGTATTGTGATTCCGCTTGCCTTGTTCTTAATGCTCAGCATTTCTTTGAGTAATATTTTGAGATTTTTGAACAGTACAGTTGATAGTGGACATCCTTATCTTGTTCCTGACCTTAGAGGGAAAACTCTCAAATTCTCTCCATTTATTGTAATGTTGGCCATTGTTTGCCACAAATATCCATCACCAGATTAACATAAGATCCTTCTACATCTATCTCATAAGGCTTTCCATATCTATATATCTATATCTATACCTATATCATCTATATCTATCTATAAGAAGTATTACCATAGATACAAGGCTTTTTCTGCATGAGTTGAGATAATCATAGGAGTTTTGTTCCTGCTTCTGTTTCTATGGTGTGTAACATATATTGAACTGTAACTGAATCCCAGGATTGAATCCTACTTCAACAAAGTATATTATTTTTTGATGGTTTGTCACATCCTGTTTTCCAGTATCTTCCTGAAGACTTTTGCTTCTATATTCATTAAAGAATTGTCCTATATCTCTCATTTTCAGTTGGTCCTTTACTATTTTATAATCAGGATAATGATAGCTTCCACAAATGACTTTGGAAATAATCCCTCACTTTTGAACCCATGAAAATATTTGAGGAGTTACTGGCAGTAGACCTTCTCTAAGATCCTTGCAAAATATGAGAGGCAATCCACTATGACCTTGGATTTCTTAGTTAGTGGGGGTTGGATTAGGCAGTGTTTTTACATCTTCTTTACACAGCTTTGGTACTTTATATGTATCTACTCATTTCTTTTGAATCTTCCATGCAAGTTCTCAAAGTTGTCATTAATAATCTTTTGGATATTGACATAGTCTACTTTGCTTCAATTATTTTTTATCTCTAACTGCATTGATTTAGGAGCTTTCCTTATTTTGGTAAGTTGGGTTATGGGTTTATTTATTTGGTTTATTCTTTTAAACAACCAACTCTTTGAGCCTTTCGTTCTTTGTATTTTTCATTAACCTCCAGCCTGTAATTTTCTTCCTTGAACCAGATTTCAATTTGGATTTCTCATTTATCTAAAACAGGAAGAGTATCGTTAGGTTACTTATTTGGACTCATGTTTATCTGATATGAGCATGTACAGCTATAAACTTTCCTCTTGTGACTGAGTTTATTGTATCCCCCAGGTTCTGGTATGTTCTAGTATTATTGTTTGGTGCTAGGAAATAATTTCATCTTTAATTTCTTATGTGATTCACTGATTAATAGGATATTACCTAATTTCTATATGTTTAAGTACTTTCTATAGCTTACTTTTCAGTTGATTTCTAGTTTCATTGGACTGTGGTCTAATAATATCCATGGGGCAATGGAAATCCTTTTGTGTTTATTTTAGTATGCTGTTATGGCACGTGCCTTCCATGACTCAGGCAGTCACAAGAGGAGCTTTTCAGAAGTGGCTGGATCTAGAGTGTGTGATACTAGGATTAAGTGTGTGATGCTGGAATCAAGGGTGTATGATTACTAAATTAGTCCACTGATTGTTTAGCATAGCTCTGGATGTATATAATGGGAAAGCCCACCCTGAGAGTGAGTGATACTTGCCCTTAGGGTAGTCAACTGGACAAAATTTAAGGAGCAGAAAGAGCTGCTCTGGTTACTTGCTGCTTGAAGCTTCCTGCTTGATTCTTTTGCTGCCTCCTGCCTTCTACCTTCAGCACACCATGAACTTTTCTTCACTACCTTGGGTGGGAGTAACACCTACCATAAAGGTGAATCAACTGGATAACATTTAAGGGCAATCAATATAGTCCTTCCCAGGAGAAATCTTTTGACCCATAGTCTTTACTGGTAGAATTTCTATCAACATTCTGGTCTTCTGAGCTCTGACCAGAATCTCCCATCAAATATAGCCATAGGTATTTCAGCTATACTTTTTCATCAGCCTCTCCAAACTCCTCCTAACTTTTCTCCTTCCTACAGCCAGCTCCAAATGTTCTTGAGCCATACAGTCAGGTATAATCACAGCAACATCACTTCTCTAGTACCAAATTCTCTTTGAGTTACTTTTCTCTCATTGCTGAACCAAAATACCCAACACCAAAGTCAAAAGAGGAACTGTTTATTTAGCTCACATTTTATAGAACTTTCAGTCCATAATTGGCTTGCTTCAAGGCTGGATGGCAGTGAAGAGGAGAAAGAGCTCATGAAAGGCAGGAGACAGCCAAGCAACAATGGATGACTACAGAACTCTATACCTTATATCTTACCAGGCTATTTAGGGCAGGTAATGCACCCTTAATCCTAGCATCCTTTATCTTAGCATTGCACCAGGAATCTTTCCCAGAATCACACATTCTATATCCTACCTGTGACTTCAAGAGGCTTTAGTAGAGATATATACCACAGAAACCATACCAATGACTCAAACACTCTTTAAATAATAACTTTCAAAATGTAATTATAGCGCTGGGGAGATAACTCAGTAGAATAAGCTCTTGCCAGGCAAACGCAAGGGGCTGAGTTCAATCTCCGGTTCTGCCAAAAAAAAAAGTAATTACATACAAATGTGAAAATAGCTCCTATTAATATTTGCTTTACAAAGTTTTCAACCTGCAAGGACACTTATTTTATGCCCAATAGACTTGACCTTAACGCTTTTAGAACTGTTACTGTATTCAGTTGCCTCCTGGGTATGAAAAGCAATACTTCACACTTTATCAGTTTTTGACAATAGGCACTTATGGGCCTGAGTGATCTAAAATAGATTAATGAGGCACTAAAGTACTTTAATGAATAATGGAGCATTTTAAAATTTATTTTCTTTTTAATTCATTTAACTGCAATTCATTTAACAGCTGAAACACTCCCTCCTGAACATATTAAAAGGCATATTACATTGAGGTTTTATTAATATATTATGTTTCAACTCATTTATAATTTATTCATTTTATTAATTTATTCAGTGAATTGAGTTTTACCATATAAATATTGTAAGAATCAATTATTTCATTTAGCTGTATATGAAGTATCATAGATTTCAGGAGGTTAACCAGCAGAGTTGGAACTGAGGAGTAAGAATACCTGTGGCATAATGTAAAATATAGTTATTGTCTCAGAGAGCAAAGAAGAGTCCACTCAAGAATTTTTTATCCTATCCCCTTGCAAGGTGGAAATTTTTAAATAATTAAAGATAGCTTGAGGACCTCCTACATTCTTCCTCTTTTGTTGCTCTGTCATCCACTAGTAGTGTTTCCCTCTTGCTACCTCACAGATTCCCTTGATGTTTTAAGGCTATCCTCTACCTGCTTCTCATTATCTAAATACAATATTTAATGAACTGAGTTGCACAGATTCCCATGTAAGACTAGCTAGAAATCATAAGGAATGATGCAGAAACTTCAAGCATCTACTCTGACAATAAAAAATATTTGTGGGTATCAGTTTCTTTTTTCTTTGTTTTCTTTTTTTTGCAGAACTGGGGATTGAACTCAGGCCCTTGTGCTTACCAGGGAAGTGCTTATTCCACTGAGCCATCTCCCCAGCCCAATAAAAAATATTTGTAAATATTTTGCAGACTAAGTGGTAGAGACTTCCTTTTCAGATGACAAGACAAAGGTTCAACAGTGGTATATACAGAAGACTACTTGACCTTTAGAATGACTTATAAGATAGGATCAAAAGTTGTGATGATGTGCCCTGCGAATTAGCTCAGCGGACTAAAGTACTTTCTTAGGCAAGCACAGGGACTATGGTTCAATCCCTGACATCACATGCTGTGCCAGTGATGCCCCCAGGGTAGGCTGAGCTGGCCACAGAGTCTGGGCATAGTAGTGCATGCCTGTAATCCCAGTGCTGGGGAGGCTGAAAACAGGAGGATCACTATGAGTCCAAGCTGCATAGTGAGACACTATAACAACCAAATACATTTCAAAAAACTGTTATAAATGTATAATTATTTTAAGTATTACCATAAAGAAACATCATCATTAATCCCTCTCAAAATATTACCCATTATTTTGAACACAGTTATGCCAACATTCTTGCTACTTTCTGAAGAGGTGTGGGAAGCCGTTATTAATAAAGACGCTGTCGCAGTTGGTTCAGCTCTCAAACTTTATTATGTACAGCGCACACAGACCTAACAAAGTCCACCACCCTCAACTATCTAGTCTCTTCTGCCTCTCATGGGCAGGGTCAAGCACTTTTATAACAGTAGGGTAGCCAATCAGATCTTAGCAAAAGGTGTAAGCTGATAGGTTAGGG
>NW_004524937.1:405692-420079 GCF_000260255.1 Octodon degus
TAGCCAATCAGATCTTAGCAAAAGGTGTAAGCTGATAGGTTAGGGTCATCGGTATCTAGGCAGACATCATTTTTACCAGGTTGTTTACGCGGCATAGAGAATCCGGAAGCAGGAAATAAGCACCATTTTAGGGTGCGGCTGGGGCAGCTCCTCACAAAGAGGTTCAGGAAATCTCCTTGTGGCTTAATTACATTGTTATGGCTGTCACCATACCCTGATTCAATTAAAGACATTTACCTTTCATAGTCACTTTCACTTTGAAGAAGAGCCAGAAGTCACCTGGTGCCAGATTCAGTAAATAAAGTAGAACAGAACACACTGTGATGTTTGTGTGAGCCTGAATTTCTACTGAATGACATTTGGCAACAGGATCCACTGTACTTCTTATCATACCTTATAAAGACATTCAACAAATAGTACTTCCAGAACTATCTCAAAAAGTGGCAAGAATGTTAAACTGCTCACAGAGAGGGGAGGTATTCTGATAGAAATTAAAGGAAATAGGTCTTTTAGTATAATAATTAGTTTTTAAAATTTGAACATTCATTATACACTTCAATCATGGTAAATGTATAAAAATACATTTATTTTCAGTGGATTAAAACTTTATCTGTGAGATCTAAACAGAAACTACTTTGTCTTTTGGCCTCAAAGGAACAAAACTCTGAAAACTAGTCCCTTCAAGGAAAGCTTGTTTTCTTGGTGAACTGCCTTGCCCAACATAAGACCTCATCTTCCAAACCAATTTAAATGAAGTGAATACTTACTGCCTTACTTGCTCTCTTACCTCAGCAACTGGACAGAGGTGTGTAAATCTTATCTGAAAGTTCCACTCAAATGTGATGATGGCTAAGCGCTGAATCACTCTGGTTACTGAAGAATGCTAAGCAATTTCCATAGTTAAAACTCCAATTATTTGATCACTATGCTATAGTCTTTTTATTTTATTTTATATTTTATTTTATTTTATTGGCCACAGGGTCTCACTATGCAGCTCAGACTTGTAGCACTCCTCCTGTCTCAGTCTCCCCAGCGCTGGAATTATAGGTGTGCACCACCACACCCAGTTTTGGGCATAGTACAGCACACCCAGAGTTCCAGGGCTGGCACAGAATACAGTACTGGGGATCAAACCCAGGTTCTTATGCTTGCCAGGCAAGCATTTAGACTGCTGAGCTATCTCCCCAGCCCTGTAGTCTTAATTATTCATGCCTACCTTCTTCCCTTGCCTTAAACAATGCCTTAAACATTTTGAATAGTTATAAGTCTTATGAATAGACAGATTTTTAAGTTCCATTTTCATATATATAGCATTCTTAATTAGTGTCTCTGCTTTGCTTTTATTCTTTTTAAATAAATTTTATCTTATTTATGTAAGGTACAAATGATGATGCTAGGGGGAAATGTTACAGTAGTTACACTAGTAACACTAATGAAACAAATTAGCACACCCCTCATCTCACAGTTGACTATTTTTGTGTTGTACTTGTAGCAAGAGCACCTAAACTCTACTCCTTTGGCATGAAACTTGTGTGATATAATTATTAATAGTCTTCACATTTTACATTGTGTCTTGAACTTGTTCATCCTGCATATCTGCTAATTTGGATCCTCTTACCCGTATCGCCCTATTTCCACACCCAATCACCCTACCAATAACTGCTTTGTTCCGAAGATCTGTATATTTGAAATCTTTAGATTGTGAATAGGAGCAAGACCATGCAATGATTTTCCTGAGTCTACCGTATTTACTTAGCACAGGTAATGTTCTTCGTGATCACCCATGTTATGGCAAATTACAAAATCTCATTCTTGGAATTAAAAACAGTGAAGTCTGGTGGTTAAAAACAGCCTCTTTGGGATCCACTGGGACCTCCACTTGAGGCTCCAAGAAAGCAATTTAGAGGAAAGGAAAACAATAGATCTTTAGGAATCAAGAAAGAGTCAACAGGAAAACTAAAAACTATAGCAAAACTGGAGAATCCAGAAACAATGCAGAGAAAAGAATGAAGCACTCTAGAACTCCAACACAACCCTGGTCTGAGGAATGGGGGCCCCTTCTCTGCAAATACAAGATTGGCCTATAGCGGGTCTGTGGCCCTAGGGAGAAACAACAGAATGGGGTGGAAGCCCTCACTCCAAGTTAAGCCCAGTATTATTTTAAGATGTAAAAACAGTATATTTTTACTCTGAAACAGAATCCACACAGATGACAGGCTACAGTTGGAGAAGAAATCCATTGTAGCAACCACCACATTTGAAAAGGATTACTCGGAAGCCATTTGGGAAAGACATTTAGCAATCAGCCTCTCTCAGAATCATGTATCATGAAACAGCTATGCTTCAGATCTCTGGGGTCCTCCTACAATAATAACTAGCTGGGAGAGAGCCATGAAATGCAGGCACCAAGAAAGAGAGCCAGATAAACACAGGCTCCCTTAGAAGCTTAAGCTCAGGCAAGGAAAGACACAAAGGTCACGTCATGCACGGTGGGAAGGCAGGCCCATCCTGTGTAATTTTTGAGAAAGATAGGTCAGAAAGAGCTAGCTTTGAGTCTAGCAGACTGCTTTGGCATCCCACACACTGCCATGCTGACGACAGCCACCATGAAGCTCAGTGGTATGCTTGCTTTTCCACTGTGCCAAAGTGATTAGGAATATACACCAGCTCAGATAGTTGCCACATCCTGGAATGCGTGGACAGAGGGGTTTGGTGGAAGGGATCATCTCACAAACACACAGATCATAAAAATAAGTCAAGAAAGCCATGACTAGGGGCATGTGAGGACATTGGCAGGAGGTATGTATGAGATGGATTTGCAGAGGCAAGGAATTTTTGGAGCCACAAGCCTAAAACCTTCTGGAGCGCATAGTTAGACTAAAGCCTTCTGGGCCACAAGGCACAGTAATAACAAAATGCATTGCCTTAAGGAGTGAATGTTCCAATCTTTGCCTTGTCATATTCCTTTATCATTTAAATTAGTGTCGAGGTCTGTTTTTTAACAGACCTTTCTTATCATTGCCTGGTCTTCTCGATGTCTTTTGCATGAGCCCCTGCCCAGATGTCTTGCTTTGGTTTTTTTATCCTTTTTTTTTTTAATCCTTCCCACAGAGTCTGCTGTTGTTGGAGAGTTTCTCACACTGAGGGGCTTGTTAATGACAGTCCCGCTGGATGCTCTTGGATATGGATTGGACATTGATTTTAAGTAATCACTGAGTAATCTTTAATCCTTTTGCACCACACTATGGTCATGAACTGTGACAAGGGTACATAGAGGGACACAGAAATTGGGAATGGAGTGATTACAGTCCTGGGGTGGCCACAATTGATTAACTGTGTCCAGCAGGCTGCAGCATTCATACATAAATCATAAATATAGAAACAAAATAGGGCTTAGTGACTCACTAAACTCTCCCCACATCTGGATTCCAATACTCCAGTCTCTGGGAAGAAACCATTCATTTAAACACATGTATAATTTTTACACTCATTTTTCTTTTGCTTTTGCTTTTAGAGAGGTTATGAGGTTATCTTTTTTCCTTTTTTTCACTTTATTTTTATTTTCTTTTATCTAATTCTATCAATTTTCTTTTTCTTTTTTTCTTTTTTAAGAATGCAATGTTTTTTTATTCACCAGCAAACTAAAAGCTCATTTCTGGATGTTTCTTTCTTACATATACTTCATTTGTTTTAGGAAAAAGCAAAGACCTATAAGTGGCAATCACCTAGTCCTCAGACTCTGATCCATCTTTATCTTGACTAATCTGGGAGTATCAGAGTTCGTAAATCTCTTTGTCAGATGCAACCACATGAAGTCAATCATGAAGATTATTCTTTTAAAGATACTTCTTGGTAAAATATTTCAAATACCTTTTGGAGGGCCGGCCAAATAGCTCAGTGGATTATAGCACCTGCAAGCAGGCGCAGGGGTGAGGGGTTCTATCCCCAGGCCTACCATGCCAGCCCTGCTCCTGGGGCACGCTGAAACGGCAACTGAGACTGGGCATAATGGCGTGTGCCTGTAATCCCAGCGTTTGGGAGGCTGAAAAACAGAAGGATCACTATGAGTCTGATCCATGTAGTGAGACCCTGAATAGCTTGTAGATCCTTCCCTAAAATACAAAACAAAAAAAAACCCTTTTGGAGAACTGTTTCTCAGAAACAACTATGATCTTATTCTCGAACCGTTCAATGTGAACAACATTCCCAAGGTTTCCAGTTTTTCCATTGATTTTAACCTTCTCCCTCAAAAGCTGTTCAAAATTTCCAGAATCAAAACTTCCATCTTCTACTGAATGGATAAGGTCCAAATTAAACTTCCAGGTTGGCCTCTTAGTTTCATCTTTTGGCGCCATCTTGACAGCAGTGGGACGATCAGAGAGCTACTTTTTCATTCAAACCTTTACCTCGCTTTTCTCTCTTCTCCCTCATCTTTTAGTTTGCAAATATTATTTTCTCACTCTTTCCTTTTTGACTCCTGCACTTTTATTAACATTAATCTATAGATATTTACTTGACTCTATGTGATTAATGTTGAATACTTTTCTATTGTTATTCATTATATAGTTGTAATAAGTATTTATGGTATATCAATATTTGGATTGTCATCATATCTATAATATTAGTGCAGATCTCTTTTCTATTGTTCATAACAGTAAAATCATATAGCAATCATTGATTCTTTTTTTTTTCTTTTTTTTTTAATAGTTTTTGTTTTTTGAGACTGGGTCTTGCTATGTAACCAAAGCTGGCCTTTTTTTTTTTTTTTTTTAGTGGAACTGAGAATTGAACTCAGGCCCTTGCACTTGCCAGGGAAGCGCTTATTCCACTGAGCCATCCTCCCAGCCCCTCTCATTGATTCTTGTGGAATGTCAACACCCAATTTGTCTTTGACTTTATTGCTGCTGATTTTTTGCTATTGCAGGTGGTGGCATAGTTGCTGTCTATTAAATGGATTTTACTGTTTGAAAACACCTGTTTTGTCTTTATTATGGAGAGTTCAACAAACTTATTGAAGTTCATTTCTGGACAACTGTACACTAAGCCCATTTCACTGTACTTCCCTCCCCAAATTAATTATAGTGGTCAGATCTCAGACAAAAGCAAAGCCTTATAGTTAGCTATTCCCAGAGCATATCACTGGAAAACACACATTAGCTAAAGAGATTTCCAGCATTTCCCCCCCCAAAAAAAAAAAGTTTTTCTAGTTATAACCCTCAGCTTAAAAACCAATACAGATTCCATGAGAAAACAAGGCAGCAAAACGCCTGCAAAAATTCAGCTTCTGCAAAGCTGATCTATGGGACACCAATGGGGAAGCAATCCAAAGCCAAACAGCTGGATTAATTAAAGTGATAAAAGAGAAAACAAGACAATAGAAAAGCCAGATCCATAATGTACTTGGTGAGTTGAAAGATGATATTACCAAACAGATTTTGGACTTAAGAAACAAAATGATCAGTGAGCTTAAAAAGACGCCAAGAAAAAATTAGCTGAGCTAAACATAATTGTGCAAAACATAAATGATGCCAGGTGTAGTCGCTCATGCCTGCAATACCAGCACTAAGAAGGCTAAGGCAGGAGGATCACTGTGAGTTTGAGGCCAGCCTAGCATACACAGTGAGTTGAAAGAAACCAAAACTACATAGTAAGACCCTGTCTCAAAAAAAAAAAAATAGTTTAGCAAATAATTATAGTCCATGAAAAGAAATCCAGGAAATATAAAATGAGTGGTATCTTCCCAACATCTGCAGGCCTGGAATCCAGCAAGTCAGAATTCTTGTCACCACATTATGGCCTGTGCATCTATGAGGTGCTCCACCTTGCTCTGAGAGGCCCCTCTGTTCATGCACTCCAAGACATGGCAAGCTTCCAAGCCAAGATATGTCCCTGCTCACATTGACAGATGGATAAAGCAATCAGACCATTAATTTCTGTGCTGGATGTAGGCAACAGGGTAAGGGTTCAAACAGATTGCTGAACTTAATGTCAACACTTTCCAGCCCAGCCACCTCTGAAAGCCTCATGAGCTGGGCCTAGTTTCTCACCATATCAAGTAGAGCCCTGTGTCCTTCCTCATCTGAGCTTAAGTTTAAGGGATCTGTATAGCCTGCACCCTCTCCACCACTGTCTGTGGTGTCTGTATCTCATGCACTCACTGTGGTAGGGCAATATTAGAGATCCTGAAGTTATTTTATAGTTACTCTGTGGCTCCATTATAAACTAGTAATCCTTTCCAAAAATTACTTCTAATTATACTCTCTTGAATATAGTGAACACTGTTCTGGATTTTGTCTTCCAACTCTAGCCTGCAATGTAGAGGGAGTTAGCTACTTTTCTGTTCTTGAAGTTTACAGTAAGTGTGGGCTTTTGGGAGGGACTAGTTCTCCTGGTCTCATCTCTTGATTTTTTTTAGAGCTGTAGACACTCTCTAGATTTATTATCTCTCCCCAGGCATGGCCCTCTTCTATGATCAAGTAGGTTGGTCTTCCAGTTGCTACCTCTGTTGCCCCATTCTGAGAAGAAACAAAATAAGAGAAGGCTCACAGTTAGTCAGCAGCTTTGGCCAGGATATAAAATCTACAGGCAAAGACTTAGTTGAGAGAAGAAAGCTACTCTGTAAGTTTCAGGTTCTCTGGCCACCTCCTCTGTGACCCCCTACTTTGATTTTAAAAACTACTTTTCATAACATTCAAGAATTTTCCTATGTTTAATATGAAAACTTGGATATATAGGGTTGGTGAGATAGCGCAGCAGACTAAGCACCTGCTCAGACAAGCACAGGGACCAAGGTTTGATTCTCAGCACCACATGCTATGCCAGCCCTGCCCTCAGGTACACTAAGCCAACCACAGAGACTGGACATGGTGGTGCATGCCTGTTTCCCACACCTGGGGAGGCTGAAAACAGGAGGATCACTATGAGTCTGAGCTGTGTAGTGAGACCCTGTAACAAATACATTTAAAAAAACTTAAGTATATATTTTCATGAGATTGATCCCTAAAATAAATGACCTCAAGCCATGATTTCATATTCAAACTTAGGGCTTTTTCTCTCTCTATTAATTCTCTTTAATAATTCCTGCCATATTTCTGATATATATTGTCATTGTCTAATGTCTTGTTGGAACAGACGGTTCTTTTCTCTTCTTACATAAAAATAATAAAAGCATAACAATTGCTACACCCACCTTTAATAATACATTTTCACACACTGAAGTATAAAACACTGACATGTACAGGAAGAACTTCTCTGGCCTGTGTCAACTCTGCTATCTCGTTTCCTGTAACATGCTGTTGAGTGCCAGCAGAAAGCATTACAAAACAGTTAATCAGTCAAAAATACTGACTGCCTATTATGTGCCAGATTGGAAGACATATTGCTAACCAAGACAAAAATGAATCTAGCTCTCAAAACACAGCAAACCCATTTTTCATAGACTAATGTCAGGGCAATTTCATAATTTCTAAGACAAACTGTTTCTCAGCTTGACCCAACCATTTTGTTATCCCAGGAAGTTTCTATCCCACGTTTCCCACTCACTGCAAGTTTTTCTTCCTTTCCCTCCTTTCTTATATGAGGGATTGAACTCAGAACCCTGCACTTGCCAGGCAGGCGCTTATTCTACTGAGCTCTCTCTCCAGCCCTTTTTCCTCCTTTCTTACTCTTTGGCCACAGTGTCATCTTCTACTTTGTGGGGGAGAAAAGAGTTCACACTTAGAGATTTCTTCAAATTATCTCCTTCCTTAGTTCAAACATGTGGGCAAGTTGACATCTTTCCTCCTCTCCAGTGAGAAAAGCTGTCTTTCCTTGTTCCTGAGGTAAGTCTGCCTCTATTTCCTAGCTTCTTCAAAGATTTCCATTCAACTTTATTGCCTCTTCCTATGTTCTCAACTGTTCACTGTCTTTACTCTGTTTGCTGTTCAAGTGGACTGAAGTATTTCACAGTTAAGATGCCTCCCAGGTACATACATCTCCCTTTTCTTCCTTTCAATGTCAAGCTTTGAGAAACATTTGCCTCACTCGTGGGAACTCTATTTTCTTCCTTATGCCTCATTCAGTCTCCTTCTATCTATTTTGAATACGTCCTTACTGATTCTAGTCTCAGAGAAGTATTAGAACAAATGTATGGATACATAATACTTTTCCATTATTATCTAGCTGAATCTCTCTGATGCATTTGACACCTCTGATTCCTCCAATACAATTGGAACATTCTCTTTTTCTGCAATCCATGAGCCTCTACTCTCTAGTTGTCTCTTACAAAGTTGGATACTCCTTGGTCTCCATAAACAAATCTTTTTCAGTTGTCTGACCTTTAAATGTTGGTATTCTCAAGAGTTCTGTCTTTAGGCCTTTCTTCTCATTGTAATCTCTCTGCCTAGATCATCTTGTCAATATATAGAGTTTCAAGCATCATCTTCAGACTGAAAATGTCACAAAGGTATATTAGGCATAACCTAAGACCAAGTAAGGTCAGTCATATATATCAAGTATGAGAAAAATAAGATTATTCCAAAGGAACACAAGCAATGACTCATTTAATAGATAACTGAATAATTAACCATGATAACATCACCTAATCTTTAAGTGGAAGGAGAAAGAAATTGCATTCTTCAATCCTTGTCCCTATCTGGTACAATCCAGACAGCTTACTTGATTCAAAATGAACAGTCCTAATTAAAACTCAAAAACAATACGTGCAGTTTCATATTTTTTCACAGGCTTTTGATAAATAGTTTCACTTTAGAATTCTGTCTTAAGAAATATGCAGAAGTCATCAAAGGTCATAAAACCAAAATGTGTATCAAAAAAAATGTAAACTGATTATATATCAGATGTATACAAAATATAATGTTTCAAATTCATTGCTTTAGATGATTTTTTTTCTGTTTTTAGTGCCATTAGGGTTTTTTTGCCATAATTTTATTGATAAACAAATAGCAATGAGACAGTTTCAAATCAAATCGCTAGGACAGTTTCAATAATTAACACACTGCATACATTCTTCTTAGTGGTTAATTGCTGTACAAGATGCGGACCCGATATTTTATCTCCAAACACAATTAGAACAAATCATTCTAGATGATATTTTTACTTTTAATGTTAACAGGAGTTTCATTATGTTCTCCAGGATGGCCTTGAACTTGATGTCCTCAGTCACCGGAGTCATTGGGATTGTACATGTGCACTATCACACATGACTAAAATACAGGTTTGTTAAAAATCATAGTTCTAAAATTTTTTTTAAAAAAGCATAATATAAAGTGAAAATACCCACAGCATGAGACGAATAATTGCCAATACTAGGATAATTCCAATTTCTTTTATAATCAGAATTTTTATAAAACAAAAACAAAAGACTATCCTCAAAATAAGTGTTTTGCCACAGCATCTATGCAAGATAATTATGTGCACACACACATACACACATCCAAAAATAACTTGAGTGAAAATGACATGAACATAGAATATTCCAAGGTGATTATTTTGAGTAATGACCTTTTAATATGGCTTTGGTGTCACTTTGAAATATATACTGATGACTTGTTTGATAGCAGATTGTTGAAATAAAACTATCCTAAATAAATCAACATTCTAGCAGTTTTCCACTAAAATGAGAGCCACATAGATTATGGCAGCTTTTCGGTAATCATAAGCTATTATATAAATTCAAGAATAAGCAAGGCTTGAGGAGGGCCACCCTAAACAGGTCTTGTTCTCAACAATCTTGGCATCACTGCATATATAAATAGAAGGAAGGAATTCAAATTATTTTCACTTTTAGGTATTACTGAAATAATATCTATTTTAAATGTATTATTATAGCATCAAAACCTCATTTGAATGATTTAAAATATTGAACATAGAAAAATCAACAGAAAGTAAAAGTATACTTAGAAATGTGACTGGAAATATCTGAAAGTAAAATTTCACTGAAACAGTCTGTCCATAACCTGCCTGCTCCCTGATATTTTCTGGAACTGTGTGACAACAATTTCTCAATTGTCACTTTTCTAAAATTGCATTTGTTGTTCCGGCAGTGTCATATACTTGGATATAATTTGATTTATATTTTTCTTCTTATACTGAATACCGTTGAATAATACTTCAAGTAAGCATATTAGAAAACACTTTATGCAGAGCATTTTTTAAAATGCCTTTGAACTTTAACTAAAATTACAATCAATCACACCCAGATATATTCATCTATATTTTCAGAGTAATTTCCCCTTACTTAGATGTAGTTTTCCATTACATGAGCCTGTTCTACATTTCAGAATTTAAAACAAGAATCTATACAAAAGAAGAGAAACTATGCAACTTTTGATGAAGGGAAAAAGCCATCTGTTTTATGCATCAGTTGTTCTTTTAGAATGTTTGAGCATGTACAGATAATTTCTTTTTTAAAATTTTTTTAGCAAAACATTTATTTTTTATTTTTTCCATAATTTTATTGAGAAACAAATAGCAATGAGATAGTTTCAAACCAAATTGGTAGGACAGTTTCAATAATTAACACATTGCATGCATTCTTCCTAGTGGTTAATTGCTGTATGAGATGCGGACATGATATCCTATTTACAAATACTATAAGAACAAATCCCTCTATTCATTAAGAGCTATGTTGTTATGTTGAGCTGTAGGGGACTCAGGTCAACAATTTCTGACATTGCCAGTGAAGCGGAAGACCCAATACTATTATGGACTATTGGACTCTTTTAGAATATTTTCCTGAGTTTACATACCTATAATATTCAAATAACAGAACTTAACAAAAAAAGAAGGGGGATACAGATGAATGTCCATTTTGTATCTGTGTGTTCAAAATGGTTAGGATAGATATACAATTGCATTTTCTTAATGACAATTGCTTTTTAAAACAATTTTCTGTTTAAAATGACAAAAGAAAACATAGTATATTAAAGAATAAAATTTTAGGGGTCAGCCAAATAGCTCAGTGGATCAAAGCACCTGCTTGGGTAGATTCAGTGGCTGGTTTGATCCCTGGAGTGCTGTGCCAGCCCCACCCCCGGAACATGCTGAGATGGCCATTGAGACTGGTTGTGGTGGTACACACCTGTAATCCCAGCTTTTGGGCGGCTGAACACGGGCAGATCACTATGGGTTCAATATACATGAGACCCTGTAGGTTCCATACTAAAATACAAAATAAAATAAAATAAAATTTTAATATAAAATCCATGAATACTATGCAAGTAGTTAGTTAGAAACTATATAAAATACACCAGAAGACTCCAGATGAAATTTTTCACAGAAATAATTAGACTTTTTATATAAATTCTAGAAACATAGGCAAAATAAAAATATCAGGAAAGGTAAGGAGGTGGAAAAACTGTCTTGGAAGCAATTACAACAACTAGGTAACTTTTCCATTATTCTGTGAAGTCAGTGACATATAAAATTATTTTTCCACGTGTCTTGGTTACTTTTCTCTCATGGCTGAGACAAAATACCCAACACCTAAAATTAAGGAAGAAAAGTTTATTTAACTCACAATTAGTAGAGGTTTCAATCCATACTCAACTGGCTCCAAGGCAGTGGCACTTGGCAGAGGACAACCATTCATAGCAGTGGAAGACACTGCAAAGAACAAAAGGGGCCACAGACTTGGGCTAGCAAGCATCTCTCTCTTCATTATATTGTATGCAGGCTACCTGCTTCAGGGTGGATACAGCATTCACCCCCATAATCCCAGTACTGGATCATGAATTAATCACAAACTATAGAAGCCCGCCCTAGGACTACCTGAGGCTTGGTAGGGGGGGACAACTAGACACAAACTATAACACCATGATTATTGATCGTATCTGTATTCTATAGAACACAAGAACTAGGAATAATCAGACATATTTAAAAAGAAATAAGCTTGATACATTAAGCTTAACATATAGATTGATAACATTAATATCACTTGTTTTACAAGTAGTAGGAATAAACAGGCATGTTTTTTAAAGAAATAGGCTGTGTTACATTGAGCTTAACATATAGACTGGTACTGTTAACAAAATTGTTTGAAAATTATGGCTAGATATTTGTATGTTAATTAAAATTCTAGGGAAACTCATAGAGCTAGAAAGCTAAGGAAAAAATTCCCTATTTTCAGTATCTTCCAAATACTGCTCATAATTGCTGTTCTTACAAGATTATGAGATACACATCAGATATGCTATATGGCACATACACTATGAAATGTATAACCTTCCCTCACTTTATTTCCATTCCTTCCCACCAGCGATTAATGTAGTTCAATAAAGAAATGGGCTTGCCTTGCTTTCTAAAAGCTACACTGCAAAATGTAGCAACAGATTCTTTCATTGCTTCTTCACATAACCTTCATCAATCTCTTCCTCCTCCTACCATCCAACAAGAACGGTTAAAAATTCAACTGCATATTTATCTGCTTCTAAGTTCCCACAGTCTTGTATTTTCTTGCTAAATTTCCACTTTTCTGTTTCTGACTTTCTACATTCAAAGTCTAATTTTATTTTTATCTTGCAGAGCTGAAAAGCTGGCACCATTTTTTGAACATGTCTTAGGACAAAGTCATAATAAATTATTCTGAAATAATTTTGCAAGTTCCTCATTTAGGATTAATACCCAGATTGATTTGCCTTTTGATCTACTCATTCTATATGTAAAGGCATAAAAACTGGGGACACAGCAAAAATAAAAATAAATAGCAGACATGGCATCCTAAGACCTGAAAGGCAAGTTTTCCACATTATAGTTCTAAATAATTTACTATTGGGCCAGGGAGATAGCTCAATATAATAAGTGCTTGCTTGACCTTATTGTTTTTATCTCTTTTCATCATACTTGGTTTGAAGTTCACATTTTCTGTGAAGTGAATAGCTACTTGTCTTTTTTTCTGGGCTCCTGTCACATGGAATATTGTTTTCTACCCTTTGATTTTCAGTCTATGAATTTACTTTTGAGTAAAATGTGATTCTTGTGTACAGTATATTATTGCATTTTGTTTCCTCATCCACTCTGTTAGTCCATTTGTTTGGACTGGTGAATTGAGGTCATTTACATTGATGATTATAACTGATATGTACTGACTTATCTTTATTTTCCTACTGCATGTTCCCTTCTTTTCCCCTCTGCTTAATTGCTTGCTCTGCTTAATGGTTGTTTTCTGTTATTGTTCTTAAAATTGTGGTCATTTTTGCCTCTTTCTAGAACAGTTTTCATTACTCTTTGTAAGGTTGGTTTGGTGGTCAACAATTTCTTCAGTTGTTCATTGTCATGGAAGTATCTTATCTCTCCATTAAATTTGATAGTTTTGCAGCATACATCAATCTGGGTTGGACATTGTTTTCTTTCAGTACCTGAAATACATTACTCCAGTCTCTTCTTGACTTGATGGTTTGTGTTGAGAAATCTGTAATTTTGATGTGCTTTCCATTAAAAGTGATCTGTTTTTTCTTTACAATAGCTTTTAATGTTCTATTCTTTTGCTGAATTTCAGGGATCTTAATTATTATGTATCTCAGTGTTGATTTATTTTGACTAAGGCTAATTAATTGGAGTTCTATATGCCTCTCTTTTTTGTATGTCAGATTCTTTTCTCATGCTTGCAAAATTTTCTGCTGCTACTTCTGCAAATAGTCTTTTTACATCATCTGTGTTGACTACTGCTTTTTCGTTAATGCCTATCCATCTTATATTGTTCTTCATTGCATCATCGTGCAGCTCTTGAATTTTTAGTTTCAGGTTCCTTGATATTTTTAAGAGACCTTTCCTTTCCTAGTAGTTAGCTGTAATAATGTCTTCAAGGTCTTAAAATCTATCTTCAGTTTGGTTCAAGAGGTTTTGTCACCTAACAATGGAATTTTTAATTTCCTGGATATCTCTTTGATGTTTCATGCATTTTAAGTATTGCCTACATTGTTTACCTCAAGGTTTCTATCATTTTTCTATAGTCCCCCATATTTTTATCTGTATATTTTTTAGATATGGTCAGCAATTGTTTCATTTTAGTCATTTTCTTCCTGAGAGATTATTTCTGATCTGATTTCCTTTATAGCCTCCTGGAGTTGTTTCTTACTGTAGTTGCTATCATTTCAGAAATTTTAGGTATGTGACTTCCAATTTGCTCTATGTTGATGTCTCCTGGACTTGTTCATTTTTTTTCAAAGTTTTATTGATAAACAGATAGCAATGGGACAGTTTCAAATCAAATCAGAAGTACAGTTTCAACAAATAATACACTGCATATATGCTTCTTAGTGGTTAATTTCTGTACAAGATGCTGACTTGTGATCTTATTTACAAACACCATTAGAACAAATCATTCTATTCATTAAGAGAATGCAACTATATATAACTATCCTAACCACTTTGAATACACAGATACAAAA
>NW_004524937.1:421069-428397 GCF_000260255.1 Octodon degus
CCATCTGCAGTGCAGTAGCTTAGTTCACAGGTATCAGTATATATAGTTAGTCAGGGTGAGAATCTTTCCAATTAACTGCTAGATTAAAGAATCTCTGGACTTGTTCTTGGTAAGCTTGAGATTTAAGATTGAATTTTTCTCCTTTGTCTCAACATTTTCCATTTCAAAATGAAATTTTTATTTCAATTTCTAGATGATATTTGAGAAGTTTGGAAGTAGGTAGCTATATAACCTCTATTATGGCCTCTCTAAGAAAAGTCTGTTCTTCAGGGGTCTCTTCTTTGTCAGAGATTCTTGGTTTGTGTCTGTCCCAAAATCCTGCTTTCACAATTAATTCAGAGCATAATGTTGGTTTCTGTTTGTCAGTGTTCCCAGTCCTTAGGCATAGGGCTGTGATAAGGTAAAGTACAAGTGATCACAACAGATATGACATTTTACAGTTGTACAGTAGTACAATTAGCAATAATGATAGCATCAAGAAAAATTTAAAATTTGAGAAACTATAGTAATTATTGATTTTGTACTTTATAGGAGCAAAAATCTATAGTTGCAAAACAGAAAAAAATATATAAATTAGGAGTTTGTATGAAAGGTGTTTTCCCTTGTAAGACTGTATTTACTCTGGGCTCCTTTGCTCAAGCCAGGTCCTTGATCCTGGATGGTTCACACCACATAAGGGGATGGATCAGGCACCTAGGTTCCTCTGGCCTAGCCACTTGCTGATTACTAGGTGCTTCCTACATTGGCTACCCTTCCCAAAGTGTATCTCCCACCTATCTTTTAAAAAAATGTATTTCATGCAGGGTCTCACTATACAACTTGAACTTTCGGTGATCCTCCTATTTTTAGCCTCCCTAGCACTGGGATTACAGGCATGAACCGCCATGCCCAGTCTCAGTGGCCAGCTCAATGCACCTGGAGGCATGACCAGTGTGGCATACGGTACCAGGGATGGAATCCTGCTCCCTGCGCTTGCCTAAGCAGGCACTTAGTCCACTGAGCTATCTCTCTGACCCTCTCCCACATATCTAATGTGATATATATAATATATGTATATATAATATATGTATATCACCTAATATATATATATATATATAATATATATATATGAAGAATTAACCAGTGCTGTATAACTTAAAAGATGTCATTAAGCCACTTAACACTAACCCTTCATTGTTACTAGAAAAATAATTCCAATAGTGTGGCCTCCTGTCTATTTTTCATCTATCAACATTTCTGTGACTACCTTGTATTCCCACTGGAATACCTCCTTCCTTTTGTCCTTTTTCTTTGTTCCTCCTTACACTCCACATTCCAGATGAACCACAAATTGCAGTACAATATAATCTGTAATGAGTATTGACAAAAGTGTGAAATTATCAAAACAAGTTGAAATTGATGTATGGTTGGATCTACTCTGTGATAAGCAGTAGAAATTAGTTCATTGCGACAGAATAAGTAGGATTCCACTCAATTAAATTGAAGATTTAAATGATAATACTTTTTGCCAAAAAAAAAAAAAATACAAGAACACATTATTGGAAAAAAGAACCTAACTAAAGAGATCTCCATACCAACAACAAATTCTCTTCACTGTATTTGACCTCACTACTCAGCAAACACACACACACACACACACACACACACACACATCAGGAACATGAAAACACAAAATAACAAAATGCCTCCAGAGATTCCCACTCACGCTAACAGATCCAAGAAGCACTGATTAAAGAGAAAATCAAACATGAGATAGATAAGCTGCACAAAATGATTAAAGAACAAGCAAAGAAACTTAGCAAATCAAAGATATAGCCAAAACATAGTAAAGTTAAAAAGCAAACTGACAAATGTAATTATCATAGAAACAAATAAGAGATTAGAAGGGCTCACCAAACTGTTCAAAACATAAATGACAAATTCTCAAAGAAATAGGCTCCATGAAAAGGTGCCAAACCAAAATCCTGGAGCTAAATCATTCTACTGAATATATGAATAGTAAAAATGACCAGAAAGGATCATCCATAATTGGGGTCAAAATGGAATCACACGTTGAGGTACTCAGACAAACTTTAAAAATGGGAAGAGAGAAAAAAAAAAAGTCATCCAACAGTAACTAGGTGACAGTAAGACTAACTTAAATCTAACTGGAAATAAATTAGAGGTCAGTACACATGGAATAAAACTTGTCTTTACAAAAATCATAGTGAAACCAGTTGTAGTGATGCACACCTATAAGCCCAGTACTCAGGAGGCTGAGGATCAATCACCATGAGTTCAAGGCCAGCCTGAGCTACATAGAGAGTCCAAGGCCCATGGGGACTACATGGCAAAACCATGTCTCAGAAAAGCAAAAAAAAATGCAGAAAACTTTCACATGTGGGGAATTAATTCAACATAAAGGCAAGTGAGGCTCACAGAATACCAAGTAACTATGATTTTTTTTAAAAAAGCTACTCATGACACATGATATTCAAAATTCCAGGAGTCTAACACAAAGACAAATTTAAAAACTGTCGGAGAAAAGCAAAGAATCAGCTATTAAGATAAAACCATTAGAACTACAGCAGGCTATGTTTTTTAATTCAGGGTTTCAGCACACAATTCAGACTCCTAGTGATCATCCTCTCTCAGTCTCCCTAATGGTGGGATCACAGGCGTGCACCACCACCCCCATTCCAGGGCCAGCATGGCGAGCAGTACCAGGAATCAAACTCAGGACCTTGAACTTGTCATACAGGCACTTATGCTGCCAAGCTATCTCCCATTCCCCTACAGCAGGCTTTTTAACACAAAGTTTCAAGGGCAACTTGAACCACCAGATTTAGTAATTTTTACCATTCTTTTTTTTTTTTATGTATTTGGTACAGCATCTCACTATACAGGTTGGTGTGGCATGTGGTGCCAGGGATTGAACCCCAGCCCCTGTGTTTCCTAAGCAGGCACTTAGTCTGCTGAGCTATCTTGCTGGCCCTACCAGTCATTTTATGACTAATAAAATTAATTAAAAGTGTATAAATGAACTGAATCTAGTTAGTTGCTTGAATTTGAATAATTACTAATAAATATAAATGTTAATTAATACTATTCATATCAATTTAAAGTTATAATCAACAACTTTATTTGATTAAAAGAAATTTATATTTGTGAGCAGCTTATCAATAATTAATTCTCTAAATTTTAACATGGAAATATTACAAGAATTCCATTGCTGATATATATAATGAATTCACAACTGCTGTACACAAATTAGCTATATTACAATTTTTCATTACCTTTTAAAGTTTTTGTTAAAGAACTGTAATATGATGACATCTGGTCTCCTAAATCAATGGCTTTCTTTGCATTATTATAATAAAAGATCCTTTGAGTAGTGGTACAAGTTGACCAATGAGACAGTCATGCATATACCTCTGGTAGCTCAAGTGAGGCGGAATGACCAAATTCAAATCAAAGCCATCTGGCAGAGAAATATATGAATTATGGTTCTGTTGTGAATGTTCTAAATACCAGGAGAGGTTAAAGCAAAGTGTTTCAATCTCTAAGAGAAAATAACTTCCATCTCAGATTAACACATACTACAAAACTATCTTTCAAAGCTGGTGGAGAAAGAGGAACCTTTAAAGACAAACAACACCTAACACTTCATGACCACTAAGCCAGCATTCAAAAAAAAAAAAAAAATACACAGAAAATCCCATTCAGAGACAAGGAAGTCAACAAGGACAAAGAGTCACATGGAATTGTACTTTAATCAAGGAAAGTAACTAAATAAAAAGGAGAAAAGGGGATCAACAACAGAAAAGGAACACAATGGCAAAATAGGTCATTATCTTTTAGTAGTAACTACTTAAATGGCCTCAACTCCCCCAGTTAAATGGCTCAGACTAGCAGATTGGGCAAAAACAATGAACTCCAAAGATCTATTGTATTCAAGAGGCTCATCTAATCTAAAAAGAAATTAGACTAAAACTCAAAGGCTATAAAACAATATTTCTCACACCAGGACCCCAAAAGTAAGCAGCATTAGCAATTTGATTCTCAGATGGAGGAAAGTTCAAGCTAAAACTAATCATAAGAGGTTAAAAAAAAAAGGTCACTACATATTAATTAATAAAATATTTCAAAAGAAAAAGATAACAATTGGAAATATATATGCAATGAATATCAATGCACCAAATTCATAAAGCAAACACTGTTAGACATGAAAGATCACAGAATAATCAACACAATCATCCTGAATGACCTCAATAGCGCACTTTCACAAACAGGATAATCAGCTAAACAAAAAACTAAGAAATATTAGAACTGAATCACCTCTGCAAACAAATAAGACTTAATGGGTAACTAATATTCTATTCTATAACAGAATACACATTCACAGCATGGAACTTTCTCCAAAATAGACCAAACACTAGTCCATAAAGTGTGTATAAACAAATGCAAAAGAATTGGAATTATCCTATGCCTATTATCAAATCATAGTGCAAAAAACCAGAAACCAATAACAAAAGAAATCACAGAAAGGTTCAGCCCCTGGCACACCATGCCATGTGGGCCCTGGGACCACTGAGATGCCAACTGAGACTGGACATGGTGGCACATGCCTGTAATCCCAGCACTTGGCAGGCTGAAAACAGGAGGATCATTATAAGTCCAATCTGTGTAGTGAGACCCTGTAGACCCTGTACTAAATACATTTTAAAAATAAGAAATTTTACTTCAAGCAGTAATATTCAATTATATATCCAATCTTACATAACCATATTGGTTAAGCTGAGCAACAGATTTGATGATAAAAAGTAGATAATATATCAACCATTGTTAATCAGTTATTCTTGTTTTGAAAATCTGCAACATATGTATTGTTGTATGTTCCCCTGTTTCTGTCTTTGCTTTTTTTTAATTTTTGTTCTTGCTTTTGTTATTACTCTTCAAAATAAAATTTAAATAAAAAAGAAATTTTACAAACAACTCAACATTAGATAACATTTTTTTTTTAGCAGAATATATTTATTGAGGGAAAGAAAGCTTCAGTCCAAGAGAGGAACAGAAGGGGGGCTCTAAGTGGGTGGTCCCCACATTCTTGAACATTTAATGAACCAAAGAAGAAATCAAGGAAGAAATTAAATGATTCCTAGGCTCAAACAATAATATCAGTATAACATGCCAAAACCTACACCTGTGTATAGGTAAGGCAAAGCCTATCAGAGAACAAAAAGCTCTTGAGATAAGCCATGTGAACAGGCTGATTCAGTTCAAAGAACACCAACCCCTTTGACAATTCAAGCAGTTGGTTGCTAGGCAGAAAGGATGTCACATGGCAACAAACTACCAAGTATATAAATGAACATGCTATGATTGTTGAGTAGCTCCTTTCCTGCCATCAGGAATGAGGGCTCCACCTGACCTCAGCTCTCCATCTTTTGTCTTTATTTGTCCATCCTCTCACATCTTTCACCCTGGGAACTTCAAGAGCCATGCACTCCATGGCAATGTGCAAATGTTAAGCTCATTTACATAAACCCCCAAAATTCCTTCAAAAGACTGCTAGAAATAGTAACTAAATGTAGTAGTGTAGCAGGATACAAAAGCAGCACACAGGGGCTGGTGAGATGGCTCAGTGGTCTAAAGCACCTACTTAGAACAAGCTTAGCAAAGAACAGGGACCGCGGTTCAATCCCCCAGCACCACATGCCAGCCAGCCCTGCCCCTTGGTGGGCTGAGCTGGCCACACACACAAATAAATAAATAAAATTAAAAAAAAAAAAAGCAGCACACAAAATCAGTATCATTCCTGTACACCAATAATGAACCTAACAAGAAAGAAATTAGAAAATAATACCATTTATAATTCAATGAATAGAGAGATTTGTTCTAATAGTGTTTGTGGACAGAAACATGGATATCATGTCTGCATCTTATACAATGAATAACCACTAAGACAACAATATGCAATGTATTAATTATTGAAACCATGCTAGTAATCAGTTTTGAAACTGTCTCATTGCTGTTTCTCAATAAAATTATTTTTAAAAAGAAAACAATATCATTTATAATACCATCACAATATTAAATACTTAGGAATTAATCTAGACAAGGGAGTAAAATACCTACAACAAAAATTACTATAATCTGGGGGCCTGCCCCTTAGCTCAGTTCTTCAAGTGACTGCTTTGACAAAGCAGTCAGGCTCAGGTTGCTGTGGTTCGATCCCCACAACTCAAGCCAGCCAAACCTGCCCTGAAGGCATGCGGAGCAAAAAAAAATTACTATAATCTGAAAAAGATCAAAGAGGACATCAAATATTGGAAAGATAAACCAGGTGTGGTGGTACACACCTGTAATCCCAACCCTTGGGAGACTAAGGCGGAAGAATCACTGCATGTTCAAGCCCAGCTTGGGCTCTAAAGTGAGTTCAAATCAGCCTCAACTGCATAGCAACAAAAGATATCTAAAAAGACATTTAAAAAGCAGAAAGATATCTGGTTTTTTGGTTTTTTTGGGTTTTTTTTTGGGTTGTTTAGATAGGCAAAACCAATGTTACCATGATGGATATACTTCCAGAACTTATATGGAGATTTAATCCAATCCCAATCAAAATCATCAGGATTTCTCACAAAACCACAAAAACAATCATAAAATGTATATGGAACTAGAAGAGACCCAGAAGAGCAAAACCAACCCTTGGCAATAAAAGCAAAGCAAGAGGAGTCACAATCCCAGATTTCAAGTTATATTCCTAAGCTACAATGTAAAAGCAGTGTGATAGTGACACAAAAACAGACATGTAGATCAACAGGATAGAACAGAGGATGCAGAAACAACTTCATGCACCTTTAGCCATCAGATTTTTGACAAAGAGCCTAAAAGCGTATGCTAGATAAAATATAAGCTCTTTAACAAACAGTGCTGAGGAAATGCATTATCTACATATAGAACAATGAACCCAGAGATGTATCTTTTGTACTGTATTAAAATCACAACAAAATGGGTCAAAGACCTAGATGTGAAAACAGAAATACTGAATCTACTGCAAAATAAAGTAGATAGAATGGCGGAAGACATAGACACCACCAAGAACTTTCTGAAGACTCTTCTCAGTTGCACAAGAGATAATACCAGGAATCAACACGTGGTATTTTATCAAATTAAAAAGTCTTTGCCCAGCAAAGGAAACAAACAAAAGAATAAAGACAAACTGCAAAATGCAAAACAGAAAGAAAGAAAGAAAAAAAGAAAGAAAGAAAGAAAGAAAGAAAGAAAGAAAGAAAGAAAGAAAGAAAGAAAGAAAGAAAGAGCTATCTGTTTATCAATAAAACTTTGAA
>NW_004524937.1:428497-429079 GCF_000260255.1 Octodon degus
GAAAGAAAGAAAGAAAGAAAGAAAGAAAGAAAGAAAGAAAGAAAGAAAGAAAGAAAGAAAATTGTTAGCTATACCTCAGACATATGATTAATATCTAGAACATAGAGAACTCAAAGAATTAGATCTCCTAAAATATAAGACGCATTGCCATGAAAATATTGCAGGTGCATGAATTGAGCAAAATAATCCAATATAGTCCAGTAGTCCGTAACAGTAGTGGGTTATCCGCAGAACTGGCAATGTCAGAAGTTGTTGACTTGAGCCTTTCACAGCTCAGCATATTAATATGGCTTTACTTTTTATACCTCAAGTTTATACTTTTCAACTGGATCATTAAGACCAAGATAAAGCAAGATCTATATAACAAGAAGTGTAAGTTTTGTATCTGATAAGTTCAATCAAATCCCCTCAGGATTTACTCTGAAACCCTATACAGCAGTTTGTAGATCTTTTGTCAGTGTCCACCATCTGGATGAGTCATAGTCATCGCTTAACCAATTTGTTCTCTGTGAAACCTGAGAGAATGTTTTCTCTCTAGGTGACTCTCCTTAGGCACACCCTACATTGTTGATCACTTTTCTG
>NW_004524937.1:430734-436649 GCF_000260255.1 Octodon degus
ATATAGTTACATTCTCTTAATGAATAGAATGATTTGTTCTAATGGTGTTTGTAAATAGGATCTCAAGTCCGCATCTTGTACAGCAACTAAACACTAAGAAGAATATATGCAGTGTTTTAGTTATTGAAACTGTCCTACCGATTTGACTTGAAACTGTCTTATTGCTATCTGTTTATCAATAAAATTATGAAAAATAAATAAATGAAATATAAGACCCAATCACAAAATAGGTGTTAGGGTTTATGTCTAGTCATCCCCTCCCCCCAAGCCTCATGCAGTCATAGGGCAGGGACTTCTAGATTTTGAGATTAATTCATGGTCAAGCCTGGGATTACAGGTCTTAGTACTGCTGGGATTATGGGTCTTAGTACTTCTGGGATTATGGGTGTGAGTACTATACCCACCCTGGGGCGAGTACCCTGAATGCAATTTAAGGGAGACAGATTTCTTCTCTGTACCTATTGTTGCTGTTACTCCTCTCTTTTGTTCTCTGCTCTTTGCCACTGCCATGAAAGGTTGCCCTCTGGCATGTGCCACTATGCCCTGGAGTCAGCTGAGTATGGACTGAGACCTCCACTGCCTGTGAGCTAAATAAACCTTTCCTTCCTTCATTTGGGGTGTTGGGTATTTTGTCCCAGCAATGAAAGAAGAGTAACTGAGACAATGGGCTACACAAATCTATGGACACTTCTCAGAGGAAGTGCAAATAGCCAATGGGTATGTAAAATATGTTCAGCATCCTTGGCTCTTAGAGAAATACAAACCAAAACAACACTGAGATTCGATCTTACTACAGACAGAATGACTATTATGAAGAGTTGAACAATAAGTACTGGTGAAATTGCAGGAATAAAACAACGTTTCTACATTGTTGGTGAAAATATAAGATAATAGGTACACCCACTATGCAAGGAAGTATGGAAATTCCGCCAAAAGAACTACAAATAGAAATTACATTTGAACCATATATTCTCCTTCCTGGTATTTTCCAAAAACAGTTAAAGACATTCTATTACAGTATCACATGAATACCCATGTTCATAGCAGCACAATTCATAATAGCTAAATTATGGACCAGTGGGTGTGGTGGTGCATACCTGTAATCCCAACTGTCTGGAGGCTGAAGCAGGAATATCATCATGAGTTCAAGGCTATCCTACACTAGTCACCAATACTTAATAAGAAAAAAAATATGGACATGACCTTTATGTCTATCAGCAAATGAAAAGATAAAGAGAATGTAATAAATAGATAGATAGATAGATAGATAGATAGATAGATAGATAGATAATAGAAGAGTACTACTCAGCCATAAATCATGTCATTTATAGGCAAGTGGATACATCTTGAGACAATAATGTTATGTGAAGTAAATCAGACATGGGAGCATAAACACCACATGGTTTTTCTTATAAGAGAAACCCGAAGTATAAGTAAAAAGTAAAATAAAAGATAGATTATATGAAACAGAAAAATAGATCTTTTGCCAGTGGGAGGGGTCCAAGAGAGGGGAACAGAGGATAAGGGGCTAAAGGGAAAGGAACATAAAAAGAATTAGAATATGTTGTGTACATGTGCCAACTCCCCACAATGAATGTAACTATTACGGGTTGCAAACTATAGAAATAAAAGTTTAAACTTTTTAATTAAAAATAAAACGTTCGCTATTTTGAAAGTTTAGATAAAGAGCAAGTAATTCTACAAGTAGTAAAACATAATAAAAGTACCTACAATAGATACAAAACAGTGGCAGACAAGGCAACTGAAAAGCAGAATAAAACAGATGACTTTGATATTGTACAGCAGTGAAGAACGGTCATTCACCAAATGGTACTAACTACAACAATGAGTTAATTATGGCCATGGCAAAAATAAGGTTTGGAACCTAACCTAAAATCACAAAGGAAAATAAATTCTAACTGC
Organism: Octodon degus; assembly: GCF_000260255.1. NCBI lineage: Eukaryota > Metazoa > Chordata > Mammalia > Rodentia > Octodontidae > Octodon > Octodon degus. Next base: position 432,658 of record NW_004524937.1, read on the forward strand.
AGAATGGGAGTGAATACTAAAAACAAAACCATTTTCTTTCTTCCAAAACCAAACCAGAATAAACATCTATCTGATGACAGACTAGATGAGGAATTTCTAAGCACAAAAACAATGGAACAAACTATAGAGAACAGAGGGGAAAAGATTTGAGTGTATGTATATTTATAACTTCCCTTTAATAACTTCAAATCAACTGCAAAAAAATTTGAATGAATGGAAAAGCTACTTGCTTTCTAAGCAAAGCCACAGTAAAGTTTAAAAGTTTACTGTTTACTGTTATACAAACATAAAAGGTAAAAGGCAAGGATACAATGGATTCCCATTTCTTTTTTTTATTTTTTTCATTAATTTCATTGAAAAAGAAATAGCAATGAAACAGCTTCAAAACAGGTTAGTAGGACACTTACAATAATTAATGCATTGCATATTGTTGTCTTCAGAGTAGTTATTCAGAGTACAAGATGCAGACATGATATCTTATCTAAACACTATTAGTACAAATCTTTCTTCTAGGAGGGCCGGGGAGATGGCTCAGTAGAATAAGCACTTCCCTGGCAAGTACAAGGGCCTGAGTTCTATCCCCAGTTCTGAAAAAAAAAAAAAGTGGAATATTTTGGGGTCAGGGAAATAGCTCAGTGGCTTAAATGCCTACCTGGCAAGCACAAGGGCCTGAGTTCAATCCCCAGTACAAAAAAAAAAAAAAAAACCCCTTTTAGGGGCCAGGGAGATGGCTCAGTAGAATAAGTGCTTCCCTGGCAAGCTCAAGGGTCTGAGTTCAATCCCCAGTTCGACATACACACACACACACACACACACACACACACACACACACACAAAAGAATCTTTCTTCTCATTGAACTAAGAGAAAGTATCTATATCTATCTTATTTTGTTTTTTTTAATTTTTTTATTTGTGTGTGTGTGTGTGTGTGGCCAGCTCAGCCCACCAGGGGGCGGGGCTGGCTGGCATGTGGTGCTGGGGGATTGAACCGCGGTCCCTGTGCTTTGCTAAGCTTGTTCTAGGTAGGTGCTTTAGACCACTGAGCCATCTCACCAGCCCCATCTATCTTATTGGTAGATACAGATATATATTTTTTTCACTACAAAATGATCCTTAATTTATATCCTCCTTTTTTGTTTAGTTTTGTCAGAGATGCGTATTTCATTGCCATTCAAATATTGTAAGTGTATGAATTCAGCAAAATAATCCAATACAGTGCAATAGTCCATAATAGTAGTGGGTTATCCATGGAACTGGCAATGTCAGAAGTTATTGACTTGAGCTTTTTACAGCTCACCATATTGATATGGCTTTACTTTTCATACCTCATGAATTCCCATTTCTAAACATCTCAACAGATTCACCAGTTTTTATTCATATTTAATCATATCTGTTGTATTCTCTCTTTGACTGTCTGAATTTTTTTCTGGAACCAGTTGAGAGCAAGTAACTAGACACTATGCCTCTATCCCTCTATATTTCAATACTTATATAAAAAAATATGAGTGATTGCAGTCATTCTTCTAGACCTCCAGAAACTACTGCTGTGTTTTCAAAAATAGGTGACAGATTTCAGCCTGTGGGGGTATCCAAGGAAAAGTTTCACAATAATATTTGGCTTTACAGTGAGACAAACACTCTGCTATTTTCTATTACTCTGATTCTTTTCTATTCTACTCTATTTATTTTCTGATCCACTAAATTGATTTCAAGATTTTCAGTGGATCTCTATCTTAAGAGTAAAAAACACTGGACTGAACATAAAATATGGAAGATGGTATATGACAAAAACTAAAACTAATAGTAAGCAAAAGAACACAAAACAAAAAAGATTCACAGTCAAATTTTCAGAAATGAAGCAAGAGACAAATTTGTGAAAAATGAATTCATCATCCCCTTATGAAATTCTTATGCAGAGTTTCTAGAAATAGTGATTTAAAAAAAAAAAACAAAGATGGTTTTAACTAGCATGTAGACATGACATAGAGGAGTATTGAATTATAGAATAACACAACTATTCTCATTTTGTTCTACTTTCCTCATACAAAAATGCAACTTTCAATGCCTGTTAGAGAATTTTTTAAATTTTTTTTTCAAATCCAAACCATAATGAGATTGCACTTTACCTACGGTTGTAATAGCCATTGAAAAAGACCAAAAAATTACAAATGCTGCTGATTTGGACACTGTTGGTGGAGATATAAATTAGCACAATCATTGTAGAAAACAGTACAACAGTTCTTCACTTGACACACAGATTTTTTTTCCCCACACCCAGGAGGCAACTACTGTCACTAGTTTTTTTAACTCTACCAGAAACATTCCACATATATAATAAATACAGGTATAGTATTCCCCTATCTGAAATGCTTGGAACAGAAGTGTTATAGGTTTATACATTTTCAGATTTTGGAATATTGTCATATACATTATGAGATATCTTGAGGATAAGATGTAATTTATGTTTCCTATGATTTATACACATATCTTGAGGGTGATATTATATATTATTTTTAATGTGCCAGTTCTGACTGCAACCTGTCATGAGGAAAAGGGGGAAATTTTCTACTTGTGGTGTCATGTCAGTGTTTAAAAAGCTTTAGGTTCTGGACTTGAGTTTTCAGATTAGGGATATTCTACATATAAAATCTGATCTGACCAGGCATGGTGGATCATACCTGTAATAATCCCAGCACTCAGAAGGCTAAAGAAAGAAGATTGCCACAAGTTTCAGACCATCCAACAAGGTGAGTCCAAGGCTCAGACTGGGTCAAATAGCAAAGACCTTGTCTCAAAACACATGCACACACAAAAACTGATCAGTATGAAAGTATGCTACAACTGAAATTTTTTTACATGAAAATCTAATTCACATAAAATCTGCCACAATTTCAGTGAGCTTCTATTCCATCAGTACACAATTTATTTTTGCTGATCACTATCAAGGAGTATTTTTTAATACTAGCATTTTGGTATATCCATTAATAACCTTATATACAAGTCCTATGTCTCAGTTGCAAACCAATTTTCAGGATGCTTTCTTAGAATTATTGTTTCTAGGGGCTGCGAAGACAGCTCAGCAGACTAAGCGCTTGACTGCCAAGTGCAAGGACCTGAGAGTGACCCCCAATACTGTATGCCATGCTGGCCCCAGAACCTCAGTGCCACCAAAACTGGGCATAGTGGCACACACCTATAATCCCCGTGCTGGGGACAGGAGGATGACTTCAATCCAAGCTGCATACAAGACTCTATGTCAAATAAATTTTTAAAATTATTTTTTAAAATTATTGTTTCTAAGTAGAAAGACATAAACACTTTTTATATCCATATTGACAATGACTAGACTCTGCCTCAGAACTAGACTTCAACAGGTTACAGAAAACATCAAAAAATACTTCATTGATTTTACTTTTAAGCACAATTTTCAAGTATTTAGAGTGATGACATTCGTTTGCCACTGTGAAAGTTACAGAAACGTTATGTTAGTGAAAAAGTGAGTCAATCTCTTGGGAATGTTTTCTTGAGAACCTGGGCTATGGTCACCCACTAACCAGAATTCTGAAGTGCTCAACTTGTCAGCACTCAGAGCTACTCTCTGGGCAGACTGCAGTGGGCCCTGGCCAGTCTTAGGGTGCTGGGCAGCCTGGAGGCTGGATACAGGATATGGCCAATGAGCCCGAAGAAGACTTTCTCCTTCCCTGGCAAGAGAGCAGACTGGAATTTAAGGAGATGCTGGCACCTAGGAAGATGACAATCAGCCCCCTAGAGACATGGATGTCTGTTCACTACCTCCTGCCCAGGTTAGATGCAGGGACCCCAGCAACTATGGCTCTAGCAGATTCTGCATTCTCCTAAGCATCTGCCTAATCACATGGAGGAGGCTCTGGGCAGGGGGCTAAAGAGGACTGGGATATCCTTTGCACTTCTGATGTAGTGCAAAAGTGTGCTGAAACTGAAACTCTCTCCCTCCCTCCCTCCCTCCCTCCCTC
>NW_004524937.1:447874-452871 GCF_000260255.1 Octodon degus
CTGTATCTTTGACTTACAATTTATTTAAAAGACGTTGTATGATATCTTCTAGTATTAGAAACTTTAAAAAGTATATTTCCATTTTCTGTTGACTTTAAAAAAAAAAACAGGTTTGTACCTATGTTGTTTGCTTATTATTTATTGCCTATATCTTGTAATATGAGAAACTACTTTGGCAATAACAATACACAATATACTAACCATTGTTATTCTCCTAAAATCTTGTTTTGAGATTTTGTACCATTGTTTTTATTTTTTTCTTTAAAATAAAAATAACTGATGTCAAAATAAAAAAAGAAAATTAACAAGGAATTCACTTAAAGCACTTATCTAAAATTCTGTCTAAAACTAACAATGATAAATGTCTACCATTGCTATTACTATGGTCTTCATGTTTAAGGACATGCATAGGAAATTCTATTAAAGAATCAAAAGCTTTCCATGGATTACACATAAAAATACAATGTCACATTTACTACAGAGCTATATTTTGTTGTATCATGTTTTGCTTTATTTTGACACTAAAAGAAGGAGCTATTAAATAATGTGAATATGCTATGTGAAATAAATAACCAATGATCGTATTAATGAAGTTTCAGCTTCTCCTGATAATTTAAAAATACAAATTAAACAATAGAAAAATACCTATGCCTTTTAAGTTAACTTTTTTAAAAAGTATTTTCTAATAGTATATAGAATGACGAGGGTTGGAGAGATGGCTCAGTGGAATAAGCGCTTCCCTGGCAAGCACAAGGACCTGAGTTTAATCCCCGGTTCCACCAAAAAAAAAAAAAAAAGATAGAATGAAGAGTCAGAAAACTCTGAAAAACTTTGAAAGTCTTAATGTTTTTATGGGCACCCTTTACTAAAATCCAGTAAGTTTTATTGAGAAAACAATGTCTTGAAATAATATTCCTGTTTTATGATCTTCTTGTCTACAACAGAAATATTTTTAAGAATTTTTTACTCAAATTTACCATCCTTGTGTCATTATTTATAAGGTGTCATTATTGTTAACAGTTTCTAAATTTTTAATCACCCTACAGATAATGACAATTTCAACTAATTGAAGCACATTATTGGTAGAATATTTTTAACAATTGGAATTACTGAAGTGTGGATGAAGTTTATGATCATTTGCTATGGGACCCTCCAAAACTCTATGAGACTGAGTTTGAGATGCATTGAACTCCACTGGAAATTGTATGTATGCCTCCCAGCTTCTTCTTACAAAGTTAGTGCTGTCTTTCCTGATATAGAAATGGATTCCAGGAACACTCCTAAAGCCCACTATGGTAAAGTACTCAGCATCTTTTGCAAAGGGGAGAAACGGAAGTCGTATGACACAAACATGTTGATGGTACTCAGCACAATAATTATATGGCTAGTGGAAAAGAAATGAGATTGGAAATTTATGGGGCTAGAAGTTAGTTTGTGGAAAAATTGTCACAAAGGTGTGTCGGCAGTTAACTACTAAAAATATAGTGTCTCTTGTCTTCTATAAAAAAAAGAAAGAAAGAAAGAACAAAAGTGTAGGAGTATCAAAACCACACCAGATTAGGAAGTCTGTCACCCAGGCAAAGTGGTACATGCCTATAATTCCAGCAACTCAGCAAGGTGAGGAAGGAGGATCCCAGCCATGGTCCAAGCTGGGCAAGTTAATGGAATCATGTCTCAAAATTTGTTCAAAAAATTATTGTTAAAGGGCTGGGGCTGCAACTCAGGGGTGCAGTATCCTTTTTTTCAATCCCAAAGAAATAAAAATAACCTTTAAAAATTGTCAGTTATTTTCTGAGACAGGGTCTCACTGTGCAGTTCAGGCTTGATATCTTAACTCCCAGAGATCCTCCTGGTTCAACCCCCAACCCTACCACCCCACCCCGAATGCTGGGATTACAGGAATACATCACCATGCCTGGTTCTGGGGTAGAGCAGTGGGCACCCACGTCCGGAGACAGAATGGCACACGTGGACATCCAGGGTCGGGAATAGAACTCGGGTCCTTGTACTTGACAGGTAGGTTTCTTTTTTTTTTTTTAACTTTTATTTTTTTGGCGGAACCAAGGATTGAACTCAGGCCCTTGAACTCAGCACCAGGCAAGCGCTTATTCTACCGAGCCATCTCCCTAGCCCCTGACAGGTAGGTTTCTATGCCTCTGAGCTACTTCTCCATCCCTGATTTTTAATCTTAAACTACATCCAATTAAGCATGAAAGACAATAATTGAGCAGTAGAATCAAACCTGAGAGGAAAAGTTGCCAAAATTAAATAACCTTGGTGAAAGCACAAAACTATATCTATACATAGATAATATAAATATGAAACCCTTTTTTTAAATTTTTCAGTTTTGAAAAGATCAAAGGAAGAAAGGCCCTGAGCCGGCATTTTCCAGGAGTCCAGTTCATTCTAACAAAAGATTACTCGGGTCGGTAATAGCTTCCACTTAATAGTCACCTTAAAATTTTATCCTAAAGATTTTGCTCTATATTTGCAGCACTCCTAAAATCTTCAGTCTGCTCGGAGAAGTCCAGAGGCTGGCATCTACCACCGAGTACCTGGTGACATCAATCAGGCACTTCGTTCTGGACACCATCATCTACCCTAAAAGGCCATCTTGACTTTACAGCAATAGACAAGGCAAGTAAGATGATGAAGGGCTTTTAAGTGCTGTATGAAATATATTGAAACATCCCTGAATCAGTTAATTACATATTCGTTTAACTAATTCCTGCCTGAGAGGAGGGAAGGGTGATAGCATTGCACTGACCGTGATGAAAAGATTGAAATTTACTGACGGCAACCAGCAAAACAAGTTTATGCTAAATAAACCTGCTATTTACGGAGTCTCTTACAGAATCATAAAGAAAACCGTAAAAACAGTTTCCACGAAGGCCACAAACTTCAATATTAGGCAATTGAGGGTCTTAGCCTTAAATTTCATATGAAGCATTTTCCCAAAGGAAAAAACTATCTGCTGGAAGAGCGTACTGAAATTGTGTGGTATTCTAGCTCCCCCCAGTGAGGGTTTTCTACGGTTGCTGTTCGGCTGCTACCCATCTGTCAAGCTCTGAGAAGTAAATTAACAAAATAATGCGTTCTGTGTACAACATGCCCATCCAGCTGGGCAAACCTCAGGAGTCTTTTAGGTATTCACTCATAATTTTTTTAAAGTCCACTTGCACTTCTAAAATTCTATCTTCCACTCTGTATTTCTATAATAGGTTTGAAGTAGAAAATTATGTAGTACTAGAATTTTCAGCAATGCATTTCATATTCCATTCTGTGTCTACTACTTTCACTGAGGAAACACTGGATACAATCTTATGATTATACCGGAAATTTGTGCTGTAAGACTTTTGAGCTGGGGATGCAGCTCAGTGGCACAAGTGCCTTCCTTGCAAGTACAAGGTCCTCAATTTGATTTCTAGTACCAAAAAAAGATTTTAGAAAGGCTTATATGTATGCAGAGTAAATATCTTATTTTTAAAAAATCTCCACAATAAATAAGAAAGTAGGCGTCGCAGAGATAGCTCAGCAGTTCAAGCGCCTGCCTGGCAAGTCCAAGGACCTGGTTCTATCCCCAGTGCAGCACCAGGCGTGCAGAGCCGGCCACCAAGACCTAGAATGATGGCTCACACCTGTAATGCCTGCACTGTGGAAGGCTGAAAACAGGAGGATCACTATGAGTACCAGTTGCATAGCGAGATCTTGTACCAAATACATAAAATTTTTTAAAAAGAAAAAGTAGAAGAAAGAAAGTATTCTGCATATTTTCAAAATATAATTTCTAAAGAACAGTAATTTATCTGGTCCCAAATTTTAAACTCTAAAATATTAGTGATTGCTTTTTTTTTTTTTTTTTTTGAAAGAGGTTCTCAATTAGTTCAGGGTGACCTTGAACTCACTGTGTAGCCAAGACTGGCCTCAGATCTGCAGAAACCCTCCTGGCTCAGGCTCCCAAGTGCTGGCATTACAGATACATCCCACAATGCCAAGTTCTAGGACAGCTTTTTTGCCAAACAAAAGGAATACTATTTCTGTTAATAAAAGTAACACATCATTTCTAAAAATAAAGGACTCAGGGGAAACTACCCACTCAGGCCCCCCTCCTGTCCCTCTCTTGGACAGGAGCTTTCTTTCTCTCAATAAATATATTCTGCTCATAAAAATAAATAAATAAATAAATAGATAGATAGATAGATAGATAGATAGATAGAAATAAAGGACTCGCAGCATGGACATATTCATTTATTTATTTATTTAGGACTTGGAGACAAGCCCTTACTATGTAGTTCAAGCTGGTCTTGGACTCACTATGTAGCCCATAATGACCTCAAACTCATGGGAGTCCTCCTGGGTCAGCTTCTCAAGGGCTGGGATTTATCTATGTGCTACTATACCTGGAATTTTTTTTCTTTTTTTTTTTTTTTTTTTGGTTCGGAACTGGGGAATGAACTCAGGCCCTTGCACTTGCCAGGAAAGCGCTTATTCCACTGAGTCATCTCCCTGGCCCCTATATCTGGAAAATTTTAAAGAGAACAAAAACCTTTTAAATTGATCATAATTCTTTTTTTTTTTTTTTCCAGAACGAGGGATTGAACTCCGGCCCTTGTGCTTGCCAGGGAAGCACTTACTCTACTGAGCCATCTCCCTGGCCCCTGATCATAATTCTTCCAGTCAAAAATAACCAATATTACATTCTGATGGGTAAGTCAGCCTATTTGCTACGTTTATAGTCCCATGTGCATCTAGGGGAGCACACAGAAAGAGCTTCACCTAATATAAGCTATCTTGTCGCATGCTATTTTTCTTAGTGGAGATTATAACGTATAACATTATTTTATATTACTGCTTAGTGCTACAAAGTATGAATATGTTATCTTTTATATAACCAATGTTTTACCGGCAAATATTTTTGTAGTGATGGGGAAATAGCTCAACAGCATAAGCGCCTGCCTGGCAAGCTCATGAGCTTGATCTTTGGTACAAATATATAT